>NC_142520.1:37492377-37662377 GCF_964205215.1 Stylophora pistillata
TAAAATGTAAAATTTATCGGAAACAGAGATGCAGTATCGTATTTGTACTATCACATATATTTGGGCTGGGGCTGGTTACTATGTTATTGCTTAATTCGCCTGCTTTTCCCGAGGAAATACGTGCTTGAATTTCTCCGTAGGTGGTCTTTCAAATGATCATTTTAAAAATCGTGATCAGCATGGGCAATAGGTAAACATGATTTCGCAAGAAGGCCAATATATGATCACGAATTTTAACAGATTTATTTACAAAACGATCGGTAAGCAGAATATTTGATAAATTCCTTAGGCGTTACAAGGGAACACGCCTTGAAAACAAGCTGTGCTGACCTTTAAATCAATAAATGTCCTTTAGTGCATAATTGATTCACACACTCAGTCAATGAATGATTAATTCTCAAATCCATTTTCCGCCTGAATACACTGCAACAACCCAAATAATATCCTGGATCAGCATTTCAAATCAAGATAAAGTAACTAACTTGAAAACTCGAATGTAAGTTTAGAGCGTAACCCTATTACAACTGTTCTTAAAACAGTAATTTGTTATTTCTTGTCCATTTAGATTTGCCGCCCAGATGGGAAATGTTAATGGAAATTTATGCCATATCCCCCAGAAGAGACTGAAGTTGACGTGAGTATTTCAAACACTTTTTTACTACATCTTTTCCGTCTGATGGGCTGGTATTTTAAATAGCAGCTAACAATAACGCGACAAAACTCGCACGTTTTCAATTGTTGGTTAAAAGGTTTAATTATTTCGGCAACCGGCTGAGCCAGGCGAAATCTTAATGAAAGGAAACCGAAACTCGCTGTTAATTTAGTTATTGACTACCAAGGCCATTAGTCTCGAGTACGATTTGGAAATTAGAGCTGTTTTCTAGTGGGTGTCGAAAGTGATCCTGAATCGCTTTGGTTTTGCTTCACTTCGCTTTATGATTCATCGAGAAAACTGGCGCCACTCCCTAAGCCAATCAAATGCAAAACTAAAACCAATCCCAACTTGGTCAGCCACTTTTTCCCGCGCTTTAAGGAGGTTGCCTGTTTCTACTTTGTCATTGATCGTTGATCTTTGTTCCGATTGGTGGTTGAAATTACTTTGGTTTCGGTTTTTCGACACTCAGCAGAAATTAGAATATGTTTGTTCTCCTTTTGTATTCTCACAATCTTACTTATTTGTATAAGTAAAAACGGGTTTTGAAAGTCTATGCCTGTACAAATCAATTCAGGATTTCTTCGCTTCTGTTTTTTTTTCTTGCCCTGTGGTTCGTTTATAAACCATTGACGTAGCAATCTCATACGCCAATCAGTTACAAATCTAAAAACCAATCTCCCCCCCCCCCCCGTGTTTTACCGCACTCTTGTGGGTTTTGGCTTTTGATCTATTTAACTGTTTTGGTTACTGTTGTTATGGTTGTGCGAAACTCGATCGAAAGCTACGCGATCTTCAACGTAAAGCATGTCTTTGAAGGTCATGAGTAAAGTATCATTGTTGAGTCTTAAATCTTCTTGTCCTTTTTCGCCAGGTCCTCTTTATGGTATCCTGAGGCAGCCCTACACTATCCGGTGCCTGGGCTCGCTTATCACTACCTTGTGGGACATGAAAGGGGCATTGATAGTAGGGAGAGATCTATTCATGATCCTGAGGCTCAGGCGGGAATTCTACAGGTCAGTCATATATAAATGGCTGCTTTTGGAGCAATTGGACCATTAAGGATGGGAAAATAAAGTTTAACAACTGATACTGAATTAACTTATGTTGGGAAGACCCAGCATAAGGCATTTTTGAGTTTGCGCATGCTTAGTAAGGGGTGCGGGGAATAATGGGAATTAGAAATGCGAACAATATGATGAGCGATTTACTGTGCGTGTACGCCTGACGGACCTATATGTTTCTGAGCCGACAGAAAATGATTTCAATATAAAATTACACTTTAAAAAAAAAAGACAAAATTTAAGTGAAAGAACAAGCTGATACCCGAGTAAGGTTAACAGGAGACAGAAACAACAACAACAACAACAACAACAACAGGGCAAAGCAAATCAGATCTCTTAATGTCTATCAAACTACAAAAATAGATACCCTTTTCGTTTTCAAAACCCTGATCTTTTTTTTTTTTTTTTTTTTTAAGTATTGGTCTCCATTTCATAAAAATATTCAATAATAGCCAGCCAACCTTGTTCTCAATGTATTTTCACTATCAGGCAATTAAGGAATACGATGAGTTCGAGGAATGGATTGATGGCTCTACCAAACTCCGCTATTCACCCTACAGCAGAGAGGCTCAAGCACATATTTCTGGGTGGGCCATGAAATATACCAACAACCACAACAAGTTTGTTCTCAAGAAGACGTGTGTTGGAGTACTGCTGTGTAGTAATGACTGCACACTTCCCAATGGGCTTAAAATTGTCGTCAGACCTGCTATATCTGATAAAGGTAAGCAAACTGCTTGATTATCTTGCCTGTCTGTACTTTTTGTCTGCTTTTGTCTGTGTGCTTGTAGTTTAGTGCCACCTGTCTGTCTTTTTACCTGGGGTCTGTCTGGCTATCTCCCCACTCCCAGTGTTCCTGTATGCTTTGACGAAGGGCTAACGCTCGAAACGTCAGCTTTTGTAATCGTTACGGTGGTCAATTTACCATTTCAACTTTGTTGATATATCCAAATTATTCCTGTATGCTTGCTTGCTGTCACGTATCCTGTTCGTTCGTCTGTTGGTCTTTCGGTTTTCCTGTCTATCTAGGGTCTGTCTATCTTTGTCTTCGTTATAATATGAATATATCAAAAAATTTGAAACGGTAAATTGGCCACTGTTACGATTATAAAAGCTGACGTTTCGAGCGTTAGCCCTTCGTCGGAGCGAATAGGGGAATTGTGGGTTGTGTGTGCTTTTAAAGGGAGAAAAAGGAGCTACGTGATTGGTGGGAACATGGCAACGAGTCTTCGTTAGCCTGCCGGTCTGCCTGTTTGTTTATGTGTGCTTGTCTTCCTCTCTAGCTGGAACTCATATGGTCTGTTCTCCATCTATCTATCTGTTACTCTGTTGCACACGAAGCTTAGTCCACTTTACCCTCTTATTGCAGTTCGGGAAAGACAGATGGGCCAGAACTGTCCAAATGCCACGTGCACAGGGACTCTAGTCCATAGAAAGTGTACAGGTGAGAAATAGCGATTTGTATAACATAATTCACGTAAAGCGCGCGCTGTGATTGGTGAATTCAGTGTCTACTATTTGCCCATGGGTATACGCTGCTGACGTGAGCAAATGTTTCCCGGCAGAGAGCAAATGTTTAGCAAGAATTTTATTTCATATGTTATAAAACAAATAGTAAAAACCACAACGTACACTGTTGAGTTATGGATGCACGTGGAAGTTTGCAAAGCGCGAAAGAAGCTAGAGTCGTTCGAGTGTGCACTGTGGTGTTAACCATTTGTTAATTTTCGTGTCGTTCTCCTTCGAGAGGTCTGTGTTCAAGACTTGGCTTTGTCATTATGCTGTGTTATTGGGAAAGAAGATTTATATACTCTAAAAAAGCCGAGATAAGCTCTAACAGTACCACTCAGCTCGAGCGCACAACTTACCTTTTTCTTTTCTTTTCAGGCAACAACGGTTATCCAGTGACCCATTTTTGGGTCCATCAAGAGGATGGAATCTATTTTGAGTCCAAGGGCTCCCATGATCACTTCAGGCCTCAAGCAAGAAGAGCAACTCCAGACAGAAATTCAAATAATAAAGCTAGCAGCAGCCAGAAAGGTAACACCGAGCAAGTGGAGAACACAGAAGACAAGACAGAGAAACAAGAGGTAAATTTTTATCTCTTGCGCTAATAAAGAGAGTCACGTTAGGAAATTAAACATAGTACGCAAGTGAGAGAGACACGTGACAAAATCATTTACTTTGAAGAAGCCTTTTGGGGTTGTAATGTGAAAGATGTATCAGTTACTTTCAGTCACGTGTCTGAGTGGGTAACACGTGAGCAGCCACATGCTCTTAAGAAAGCACTGAGCACTCTATGAACTAGCTTAGCTGATATGTTTCCTCCTTTTTAAATCTATTGAATCTATTTCGGAAAATTTTTCTTCAGGGGTACAAATCGTCCCTTTTATGGAATATAGACGAGTTATGCTTTGTTTGAAAATGCAGCATACCTAAGCTTATAGTTTAAAGATCTAAAGCCAAGCAAGGAAAAATCTAAAATATTACTATTTCTCCTTAGAACGCTTCGACATCTTCAGATGGAAAGAAGTACAAGTCTAGAAAGAGGCAACACGCTGAAATTGCGGAAAATTTACTTACAAGGCAATCCGAGATCGCGCAGTTGTCCTCTTCGCTCTCGTCTGGCTTATTGAGAGGTTACTCAGTTGAAGAAGAGGATCTGTATATCTGTATGACTGTACCAGAGACAGAAACACTCTTTCACAGAGCTCTGTCACACGATCAAACGAACATTACCACATGCGGGAAACTTTACTTACTCTGTCAGACATTTCAGGATGTCATTCCCGGATTTGACTTGCTGGAGACCCGTATGATATCGCGAAGCGTAATGGGATGGCCTGTAGTTATGGCAACGTTATATCGGCAAGGAACGAAGGAAGGACAAATTCACCATATGAAGACTTTGGCTCGCCTTTGTTCGACGCCAGATGAAGACTTCTTTTCGCCCAGGGTAATTTTAAAAACTATCTTTTAGATGCTGTTTTTATGTTATCAGGAGTGAATTGAGAAATCAGGAGTTCAAAATCAATTTCTTCACTTGCCAAGAATTAGAGCAAGAAAGTTCAAAATTAGCCTAACGAATACAATGATTGGAAAAAGTAGTTGGTCGTTGTGGTAGGTGGACAATTCTTTCTTTAATTTGCAACAAACAGAAATCTTTTAGTTTATCTCAAAAACGTTACTCGAAAGTCTTCCCCCCGTCCCCCCCCCCCAAAAAAAAAAAAAAATTAAAAAGTGCCAAGGCTTTTGCCACTCATTGTAGGTGAAAATAATATTTTGGTCGAGTGTCCGCAAAAACTCTCCTCATGCCCTCTCGACTCATTTGTTAGAATGCCTCATTCTCTCTACTGACACGTGATCTCGCTCGTCCTCAGTGGCAGATGGTTATCCATGATTTTCCCGCTGACCAGGCACAGATGGTGACCGAGGCCATAGTAAACATGATCATCAACACGCAAGTGCAAACTCTCCTGAAGGTCTTTCAATACAAGAGCGTCAGCTCATTGTACAAAATGCTTCGAGAAAAGATCACCAGCAGTTTACAGAGCTACGACATGCACTTCGAACTGTGCAAGCGAGAGATAATCACAAGGCTACAAGATCCGCTGCTCACAATGAAGTTCCGCGACATGACGCAAAGGCTCACGGGTGAAAAATGCAGTGCGCAGGAGTATGTCAGCACGGACTGCATGCTGTCAGGTGAGCTAAGACTATTTTGCGTAATACTAAAGAAAAAATATCCTGAAGATGTTTCTAGTTAAAGGAAATGTAAAATTGTGGTGTATATAACTTCTCTTTATCAAAACTACAGTAAATTATTTGTGTAAAAATGCTTTATTGTTCGCCCTATTTTTGCTGACACTTATTTTTGCTGAGCAATTCCTTCTTTTTACAAACTTCTTTTTTCTCTTTCTCCTTTGTCCTTCCTTACTTTAAAATGGTGTCGTGCTCAGACCTCTCCCGGTAACCATCCACGGAGTTTTGGTCGCACTAGAAGGATCTGGGACTCAAAACAATAGTAACAACACGGATTGGGCCTGCTTTTTAGCCATGGTCGGACAAAACACCGAAAAAAAAAAAAAAATAAAACTAATCTAATATCGAGATCTTTCGGAACTACTCTAAACATAAACTTATCTCGAGATCCTTCGGAACGGTTCTCTTTAAGAACACTCTGCAACTGAACTTTAATACTGTACAATGCCTACTAATTGCGGAAAAGAGTATTCGACAAAGAATGTCATCAGGTCACTTACGCTATGCGACTACAACAAAAGTTATTACGTAATCGTCTTGAACACCTTCCGCAGAGTTTTTGTAATCAAAGTCTTTTCAACAAGCTGATAACCCCTTACTTTCCTATCCGGCAGGAGGAGTATTCGGATCAGTCATAAGAGAGTTCTGGAATTTTTGGGGAAGTAACATTGTAGCTCCGAAAGTTTTCGCTGTCGCCGATGAGTTGGTGGGAAGAAGAGAAAAGTCAGAACAGTGGCAAAGGACGCAGACAGGTAATTATAAGATGAGATATATTAAGTATTGCTTTGGGATTTTTAATTGTTGAACGAAGGTTTCTTTACTGTCCATATACATGTTTTAAGACTGGATCGAGCAGATCAAGTCGAGCTAAAGGACCACAGCCTTTTCAATATACTTCTTTAGGAGACGCTTATCAGCGAGACTCGATTCCGTTTATTGGATCCAGTTTTTGTTTCTAGCTCGCGTCCAAACTAGAACGTGGGCCACTGGGCACAAACTTTGATCTGAGAGGAACTGGGGAGACAACACAGCAAGGTGTTGTCAAAAAAGCCAAGGCATTGAAGAAAAACATTTCGGCTGACCCGAACTTTCACTTCTCCCCATTGTTTCACTTCCATTATTAAAATTAACAGAACGACCACGCACTAAAATTTTGAAACCCTTTCTACTTTGTTTTAGGGCTCACATTTCCCAGCGATCCACAGAAAGTTACTTTGCACCACATGGCTGAAGCAGTAGTCACGTGGTGTCAATATCAGATTGAGAATTGGCCGCAATCAGGTAAATGATGCCACCTTTTGACTTTCGTAACGTCTTTAAGGGAAAAGAAATGAAACGTTCGAAAGGATTTTTTAAACTGTGAATGCATGTAAGGAGTTAATTCACTCACTATGCTCAGAATTTTTATTACTTAGCCCTTTAGCTCCCATGATGGACCAAGACAGAATTTCTCCTCATAATTATCAATACCGTATCAAGCAGACAAGTGAAAGCTGTTTATCTGAAGTGGCATTTCACGATATTTGTTTAGAAGGTCAAGCCGACAATTTAAGCACTAATTCGTCGTAGCTTAAATAGATATCAATTTTTTCTTCAGTTGTGCAAGAAAGTATGGCAAAGTTTACACATCTTCGACCGGAAGACAAGCGACTTCACTACGCTTTAGAGAGACCTGGGTCCGCGTTCCATCGGCCAGTCACATATCCCACGCTGTCCATGCCCAGATTTCATTGGTGCTGAGTGCATTGGAACCACACAATTTGAAGTTTTTGTAATCAAATAACACTGCCGTTGATGGAACATTATTGCAACATTTTGCGCTGTGGCATGTTGATAAGTATAGTTTAAAATTCTTCAAAAAAATTTAGTTGACTTTGGTTATTTTAGACAGTTCGACCGCTGTAAATGAAGTCTATTCTTGATCAGCTACCGCTGACCACAAACCTTGTGTATACTTATCGATAATGTTCTGTTTGAAATTAAAGTTCGGCATACGGGCGGGCTTCTCTTCGAGAATTCCAAGAAGAAATATGGTTTCAAGAAATTGAATTTATAAGTTTGGTTGAAACCTAAGGAAGGAGTATCAGACTTAAGTATTCAAAATCAGCAAAGAATAAATATTCTGTTTTATTTGCAGTTTAGTATTTTACAAAGTTATTACTCGTTGTTTTATTCGTCTAATCTCTAGTTAAGCATTCAATTGTAAATAATAAATGTACCGTCTGTAATCACTGAAAAGTGGTGTTTAACAAGTTTCCATGGGTGCAATCTAGTAAAGATGACACTCTATTGCAATTTTAAACAGAGAAAAATGATCGTTTCTCGAAGAACAAGCTGTAACTGATATGAAGTCAGCAAAAAATTTACCTTAGTTAAAGTAAAAAAAAAAAAAACATTAAATGTAAATAAGAAAATTTGTACGTATTAAAAAAATAAAGTACAGAGAAAATCTTAACCACCTTTCACCCTAACATCATATTCATATGCATATTCTCCATACTGTTCTCTAAACATTTCCTCAGGCGCTGACAAGGAGAATTTGTTTAACAATCAAGAGCTTCTTTGGTTGGTGATCATTTTCTTTAATTTTACGACTTTAATGTTTGGTTGAAGAGTGAAAATGTGAGGAGCAATTGGATGCCAGTCACTCTTTCAGGTCAAAGGTAAACCCTTTCATTTCCACGAGTGACTAGAATTTCAATGCATTATCGTGCATATAGTGGAAGAAAGTGAAGAAAAATGGGTTTGATTATAGTTTGATTTAAAGCCAAATTCTCATAGCCCAAATTGTAAGAAATGTATGGAAGATGGTTGAGAGAATTGATAGTGAGATCTAAGGGGTAAAAAAGATAAAGGTAAAGGATCAAAACTGAAAGCATTTTACTTAAACGTCATTTTATTTGAATCAGACTGAATCACAAATAAAAGTACAGTTATTTTAATTTTTATGGAAAGTATCTTTGGGCTAAAGTAAGGAGTACCAAGTTAACATCGTGAATTCATTTTCAAAACATTTTATGAATAAAATGCATTTTATGTACACTCCGAAATCTAAGCAACACATTGTTAGAAAAAGAAGATAAAATCTCCCTGTTCTTTCTATGCAAATAACATTGCAAATAACAATGCAAATAACAATTCGCTTGAAGCAAATCCTGTTGAGTTCATGGTTTTCCGTATTCGAAATTAGCAAAGTCGTTGATCATATCGCAGAAGCCGATGTAGTTAAAATCGTGCTTGTATCCCAACACGACGTCGAACTTTTTCTTTATGGCCAAAAACTCCCGCATACTAACCAAGCTTCCGAGGTCTAGCTCGCTCAAAACGCGATGGAACTGGGAACGAGAGACGGTGCCGTTGTGTACGCGGTCGTAATCCTCAAAGAGCGGGAAAATTTGAATGCGTCGTATGCGCACGCGGTCTGCCAATCGGTGCATGACTAGTTCCAAAGCCTGCTCTTCCTCTGATGACAGTTTGCAGTATTCGTTTTCGGGCTGAGGTTGGAACGGAATCGGAACAACCTCGGGTGCTTTCTCCAGGTCTGCGGAGAATGGAGGTAAAAGTTAGAGGTTTAAAAGTGACCCTAAAATTTTGGCAGCGCGACAAGGGATTGCTAAATTAAAGCGTCCATAGAACGAACATTGGAGGTTACAAGGATGGTAGAAAATCTTCTTCTTCACGAAAGCATGAAGCTAAAAAAATAAATTTTTTTCTATGAACGACGAACACAAGAGATATCAGAATGTACCAAGAAAAAGGCCGAGGATGGAAAGATTTACTCGTATTAGGAAAGTATCCTTGAAAAATGTTGGCTTAATTTTCAAGATGCATAAACCCTTATTTCTCAATCCCGTGCCAGATCTCCAAAAACTATTTCCTACGTTTAGCCACCCAAATCATATTTGCTTCCAAAACGAAATATTTCTGTTGGTCCAAATCTTTTCACAGGCTTTAATTAACTTCTGCAGTTTCTTAGAATTACCATTCAAACACAAAAATCATATGTTGGCCAATTAATTTCATCTTGATAAAAAACGTTACAAGACCAACTACAAGACTATACTACAAACCTCTCAACGTGAAGATAGACTCGATTTCTTCCACAAATGCTGTGTATTGCACATAATCTGGATATCCAACAGCCGTGTATCTATACAGGGAAAAAGTACTTCCGGTAAATCCCTGTCCACGATCTTTTATATGATTAGCTAAATGATACACGTCTTTTGATTGGTTCTTGCTTATAATCTAAATGATACACGTCTTTTGATTGGTTCTTGCTTATAATCTACTGGAGGACAGACGCATAGATGACGTTGTTCTCGATACCACAACAGTCGAATAAGCGGGTTTATTACACGACTCGGGCAGTCAGAGGGCCAATAACTAAAATCAACCAATCAAAATGCTCTATTGCCGGTCAATATTCTCTCAGTATTGGACCGGGCACTGTCCCGAATGGTCCCGGATGATACCACACTTGTGTCCCTTTGAACTTCAGTCGTATAATAAATCTCTTATTAACCAAGCTTGCTCGGGACCGTACTGGAAGAATATCGGTCCTCGGTCTTTTTTGTACGGACCGAGCGCAGCGAGGTCCGTACTGTCAAGACCTCGGACCGATATTCTCCCAGTACGGCCCTCGCGCTTGGTTAATAAGATATATTTATTTCGAGCTCAAAACATAATTAAACCAAGATGGCCGCCACAGGAAAAAAAGAGTACCGAAGCCCACGGTCCCCAGCAGAAAAATCCCCAAAGGGTGGGAACACGAGTGATACCGTACATCTTCAAATTATCAGCCGGTTTCGACGAAAGACAAGACCACTGTTTGATGGGAGAGGGGAGAGGGGCACGTAACCCAGCAGAGGTCCTTCATTCAGTTATTCCCAAATCGGGTTGAGGCATTCGTGTTTGGTAAAGTAACACCTGCCCCCCAAACAAGGACATAAATGGTGCACCAACATAAAGTTTCGACACAGTTAGTGCTCCCAGTTATCCTTCAATACCTAGAGTGTTATCATAAGTACAACTTAATCGTGCTAATTTGAGAAGGAGGGATAGGGTGGTGATGAAAATGTTTGGCTTACTAGAAGGGAGGTGTTAATTAGAAGAGGAGGAGGAGAAGAACGCTGATAAAAATGTTTTGCTCGCTGTAAGAGAGGTGCTAATTCGAGGAAGGTGGAGGCGCGGTGGCCTCATGGTTAGTGCGCTCGACTCCGGATCGAGTGGTCCGGGTTCGAGCCCCGGCCGGGACACTGTGTTGTGTTCTTAGGCAAGACACCTTACTCTCATAGTGCCTCTCTTCACCCAAGTGCATAAATGGTATAATGCTAGGGGTAACCCTGCGATGGACTAGCATCCCATCCAGGGGGGAGTAGAAATACTCCTAGTCGCTTCATGCTACAGAAACCGGAGTTAAGCACCGGCCTAATGGGCCACTAGGCTCGTAAACAGACTTTACTTTACAATTCGAGGAAGATGAGGTAAGCGCTGGTGAAAATGTTTGGCTTACTACTAAAGGGGAAGTGCTACTTCGAGGATTTACAGTAAAATTTGAGTAAGAAAAGGTTCTACACGGTACCTGTTCATAAGCTGTTCCACCTCCACCTTGGTGAGTTTAAGTGAAGCCAGATCCATAGCTCTGGGAAATACAGTCTTGAGTATTCTTCCAGTGCGCAGCTTGTCATAATCTTTGCAGAACTCAGACAGTCTCATTCGTTCTTTCATCACACGGCATTTAATTTTATACATGATTTTCTCGATGTTGTCGTCGCCCAAGTCGGGCAAATTTTTCTGGTTGGTCAGTTTTAGTTCTTCCAGTCTCTGCAAGTATTTCAACTCTGGTTTTTCTGAAGGCTGTAAAGAAATAAATGGCGATTGTATGTCGTTTTTGGAACTATAACCAATAAAGGAAGAAAAAAAATTTACAATAATACATAGTTTGAAAAAGGTAAAATACGGAGCGGTACTAATGCACTAAAAAGGGACAATGAAGATCAAGCATGGAAGCGATTTAACCTTTGAACCCTTTAACGTGACTAGCATCTAATTTCTCCTTACAGTTAAACCACTAAATAAAACATCTAGGTAATGAGAAGAAAGGAAACAATCACCAGGTACAAAAGATCAGAGAGAAGACATGCAAAAACATTTAAGGACTGTAACTTTAAATAAAGCGAGCTCGTCCGTGAATAACATATCAGTGCTTTCACACTTGGCACACAATTATCAATTCGTCTTGGTTGCCTGACGAGAGTAATTCTAAAATACAAAGAAAACAGGCAAAAAAAAAAAATAAATAACTCGTCGCCCAAACACGATATCAGTTTAAGTTTTTCCTCCTTTTTTCCGCTTTGGTCTTGTCACGCAACGCTCTCTTCCTCAACCAAACTCTTTTTTACCTGAAGATCATCCAAGAATTGAATATAGTTGAATCCAATGTCATCTGAGTATCGGTTCTGAAGAACCTACAACCGATTAAAAAAAATTGCAAAATTAAAAAAATGTATCTTTTTATCATGCCAACAAGAAATAAATATCGGTGAATAATTCTGAAAATCCCCCCCCCCCTACAAGATGAGATAACATGGGTTGCTTTCCCCACTTCTTGTCGAGTCGCCGAATAAAAAATTTCTAGTGCTCATGGTTTTCTACTGCTGAGAGTAACGAGGCACTGTGGCAGCGGAGTGTCTTCTTTCAGAGCACAACATATTCATTCGGAATATGACTCGACCCACGACCGCTCCACTCCAGAGAACGGATCGTAATACCATTTGTGATAAGTTTTGAGCTTCGCTGCGCGCGCTGCGAGCTCCGCTATTCCCACCGTTGTAAATTGAAATCACACCTAAAGGCAAATTTGCGGTTAGAGCAGGAAAAAAGGCTTGGACTTTTGGTTACCTTGATTTCTTCAGGATCATCCGTCAGGCCTAGCGTGTGTAGACACTGACTGGCTTGGATCTTTGTCACGTGACCGTTGTTATGCCTATCACAAAAGAGAAACAAATAATTTGCCTTGAGAAGACTTCATGTGTTGCTTTAAATTCACACATCAAGATAGAGTGCACTAAAAACGACTGAGTAGGAGAAAAGTCATTTTTATCGCCTGGGGAGAGGGGGTCGAAAAATTTTGGTTGAGTCACGATGAGGCTCTGTAACACGATCTCCCCTCATTGACAGATGATTATCTAAAGTTTCCCCGTTATAATCTCTTAGCGACAACTAACCCCCCTCGAAATTCTTCGCGTAGGTGAAAGTGGTGGCATTTACCACGCCATTTCCCTGCTTCGGAAGTATCCATCACTATTCAACTCCACTTCGGTAAATAATTGTTAATAATAAACTTGACGCTGATTAACAACCGGGCAGTATAAAAATTTAAAAGTCTATGAATTTTTGGGAAAATTACTTTTACATTTTGAAAAAATTTGACAGATTTTGGTCGCGTAACTTTAGTCTCTTAAATTCATGTTTTCAAGTCTAATTAATTAAAAGAAAAAAAATGTTTAGTATACTTAAGTGAGACGAGGGTGGAACATTAAACTCACTTGTCAAAATCTTGAAAGCACGGCTTGGACAAAATTCGTTGCTCGGTCAGTTTTCGACGCATGCGCAGCTTGATTCGCTCCAGGAGCACCTCTTCGTCTTGTTCAAGCTGTTCGGAGCCAGCCCCAGGCCTACTCATCTGAAATGTCTCCATAGCGGGCACTGTGTATGTGGGAGTCTTCTCCAGTCCACGCCTAGTAAAGACTACATGGTTGAAGGAGGGGGGAGGGGGGATGGGGATGAAACAGAAAGAGTATAAGAGAATCAGAATAATACACAAAATATTTTAGTGGCATTGTTTATCCTAAAGGACACGTACATGTCCGCTGAAGTAAAAGAGGAAAATTCTAGGGGTTTAAATCGAGCGATAAAACAACGTTTTGAGGCCGCTGAGGTGCAAAAAAAAAAAAAAAAAAAGCATGAGATCTTCGAACTTTCCCAACATACTATACGTGCCGCAAGAATGACCAAGGGTCAACGAGCGAAGGCTGGGCTCTATCCAATACTCACCCATTTCTGTGTCTGTGAGGAATCCTGTCCACATCACGTTGCCAGGCAACTTAGGATCTTTGTAGTATTGGGCCAGGACTTCAAACTGTTCATCTGTCAGGTTGGGTTGACCCATTAAACTTACACAACGTCTGAACTGAGGCCTGCTGATCGAGCCGTGACGCAGAGGATCAAAGTCTTGAAAAAACTCTTCCACCTAATAAAACATCAATATATGAGACAAATCATCAATTGTCGCCTGAGGTACCGAGATATATCTTCAATTACTTCGGCACGTGCGCAGGTTAACCTCGAGAAGAAATCCTACACAATAACTTAGCGTCTTTTAGCTATAGATAGAAAAGTATTAAACCCAAAATGCTGCGTGCTCCCTGTTACAAAGAGCTACGAGCCATATTTGTTTCGTCCAAGCCTACTTTTCTGTTTTTCTTTGTTGGTTAATTTTTGGTGTTGTTTAAAGAGCCGATCCCTTGTTGACGAATTTTTTCCCCTTGAGTGTACACCGAATGCAAATATGGCGTCCAATTTGAGTTACTATTTTTCTGGACTTACTAGCCTCTCACACAGGTAATAATCCTTTTGTGTTTCAACGCGAAGACGAGGCTAGTGAGTCTAGAACAATGGCAACTCAAATTGGACGCCATATTTGCATTCGGTGCATAGGCGAGCTTTTCCGGGTATTTTCTGGACCAATCCCATCGCTTTCTATTCTCCCCACGGAAATCCACAGAAGGAAGAAAAGTAAAGAGTATTCAAGAAATATAACAGCCAGTATGAAAAGTCCCTTATTCACAGGCAAAGAGTTATAAACAAGCTGAAATATAAGAACTCTAAATATCAAGGGAGCTGGCAGATTTTGCACTCAACTCACCCTTAGTCTGTTGACAAGCACGTAGTGTTTAATGCGATCAATTAACTCCTGTCTGTCAACTTTGCTCAAATCTAAAGGTCGAGGTTCTCCGCTCTCAGCTGGAGTTCTACAGGAAGATTAACAGGACAGAATTATAGAACTTTGAAAAGCTAATTCTTACAACTTAAGTGGTCCAAACAGTCAGAACTTAACCAGCTGGATAGGACTCTAGGCCAAAGAACCCTTCAACTTACTTGTCTTTTTGTGCAAAGTCTGAAATGGTGGTTGCCGTGCCAGTGTATTCTGAGAAAGAAAATTTAAAGGCACATTGAGAATCCGTCTTCCATTTTTTAGACCCAGCCATTAATATACAGGAGGACTCGTGCCCAACTTGAGTCAACCAAACAGCGCCGAGCAGGTAGACTCTTCCAGTTGAAAAGCATCATACTTTCGGTTGTCGAACATTCGAACAGGAGTCCTGAATACACGTTGAACATGTCCGGCTGATTAAGTTTTACGAGTAAAACGAAGGGCTAACGCTTGAAACGTCAGCTTTTGTAATCGTTACGGTGGCCAATTTACCATTTCAACTTTGTTGACACATCCAAATTAAAAGGATATTTCGTTTACTTACCAGAATCGATCGATTGAATGAAAGCTGAATAGTTGATGTCCCCTCCGACGGGGTATTCAAATTTCTTGCACAAAAGCTGTAGATAGGGAGGACATTGTTGCTTACTTTCTAAAAACAGCCATTCGTTTTAAAATTTGGCTTTGAACTTCATCCTATTCACTCAGCATTTAGTTATTTATCGCTAGTCTGAAAATTCCTCTATCGGTTAGGTTTAGATTAAGTTTTTACACCCTAACATCTGTATACATATTTTCCATACTGTTCTCTATACATATTTTCCATACTGTTCTCCATACATTTCTAAGGCAGGGAGAGTTTGTTGAACAATCAAGAGCTTGTTTAGTTGGTGATCATTTCCTTTATTCTTGTCACCTTATTGTGCGATTCAGGGGGGGGGGGGAGATGATAATGTAGGGAGAAATTAGATGCTAATCACTCGTAGCTGACAAAGGGTTAAGATAAATGAGGGAGGGGTGGCACTCGCAAACGAAAGTGAGGACCGGTGGGAGGGGAGGGTTGGGAAACGCAATGTCATTTTGCAGCGAGATTCTGTAGGTGAACGTTACTGTATTACTAAATCAGAACGGAAGCAGGGGAAAGAATCAATCAAGCCAACAACAACAAAAGAAATCAAAGTAAAAGGAAAATGATATGACGAAAAATTGAAAAGTACTTACGGCTAGATCTTGCGGCCGGACGGTAATGGATAAGAAATGAAGCATTCTAGCGAACTGAGGTTTTGTGACTCCACGAGTATAGCCTTTACTCTGTAGATAAAAGGAAACAAACAACATGTGAAAACGATGGTCCTGTATAAGTTGTTGAATGCAACCTCGGTATGGCTTGTTGATACAAAGATCTCGTGTAGACTTTTAGAACAAATCAAAAAATAAAAACCCACACCGAGAGCGGCCATACCATTATGAAGGGGAAGCGTTCTAGAAAGACAGAGCCCAATTTTTTTTAACACGACGGCGGTGCTTCGATCAACAAATAAACTTTGGTTTCTCTTTAGCGTTTCCACCGTTTTGATGCAGCGTTAGGGTTGAAGAGGAAACGTCAACAACATGAAGTTCCTGTTCTCCTTCTACGGACAAATGTTGCGATTTCATGCTATTGTTTTGCTTTATAAGGCAATTAAATGTGCATACTGGTTTTCTAACGCACTCGCAGAGCTATTTTTCTGCTGATCAAAAGTTTCATTTCGCCACTTTTCAATTGTCGTCGACGTCGTGGTTCTCTTTAAGTTCCTATTTCCTCTTGTACTCACAGGGCTACAGTGCTAATAAAGATGACTGCACGAGTGCATAGAGATGATGAAGAGAGGAGCTGTCAACAATAAAGATTTATTTACCCTAGCCTGCAGAGCAGGCGTTTTTGTGGAGTTTGGGCGAAAATTAGGACTTTGGGCTTTCTGTTTTATTTTCCAGATCGAGCGTAAAATGAGCGAGGCGAAAAACCTCTCCCCCTCCCCCCACCTTCTAATTGTTCGCCTCGCTCCATTTTACGCGCGGTCTGGAAAATAAAACAGAAAGCCCCAAAGTCCTAATTTTCGCCCAAACTCCACAAGAACGCCTGCACTGCAGACTATATTTACCCTGTCAAAATCTTTGAAATAGGGATACACCATCAATCTTCGCTTCCTCACTGTTTCAGCAATTTCCTTGAGTATTTCGTTGACTCTGTCCTCTTCTTGAGCAGATAGCAGATTAGGAGCCTTCACAACGTACAACAAAAATGTATGTTTAGAAACCGTAACAAAAACAGACTACGAGACGGGAGCTTTTCCTATCACTGAAGCTAGAGATTCCGAACGCTCATTCTCTCAGTCATCATCTCTTTAAGTGTAAACGACCCTCCGATTCTGGACTTTAAGAACGCTTTTCTATTAAGGGTCGTGAAAGAAATACCAAAGTTATCACAACGGCCAATCAGAGTGAAGAAAAATAACACGAGGAACCAATCAAGACTCAGATTTAACACAGGCAAACTCGGTTATTTATAGCGCGGGAAAACGCAAACGAATAAGTTGCGATTGGTTTTAGTTTGAATCTGATTGGCTTTGAATCTGATAGTGAAGTGAGTTTTTATGGACCAATCACAGAGCAAAGTGCAGCAAGTATTTTACCGGAAGTTATTTTCGACACTCAACTGAAACCTGCTCTGACAGTGATGTGTTTTACGTGTCAAAGATCAATGTGCTAGGTAAGGGGCTTCGCTGTGCGCGCTTTGTACGCTGCACCCTCTGCTATTAATCGATACCTTAGACAGCGCACCCATTGGTGGTCGGTAAACATCCGCTGTTGGCTTCTTTTCTAAATCCGGGACAGTAAAGGCTGTAAAAGAGATTTAAAGAGAGTAACAATTATAATAGATCTGTCGTGTAGGGCAAGCAAACTGTCCTCACATCAGACCACACTCAGATTACATAAAAAAGAATCAAAATGCTGAGACCAAAGGCTTGATTAGTCATAAAATAGTGGGGCAAGGTAACGCATTTGTTTTTTTCCCCCATTAATCTGAGTTTATGGTACATCGTACAAATTTAACTTATCTTGATTACTAACCATTCTCCATGATATCACAGAATTCCTTGTATCGGACACGCCCACTAGGCTGGCGGTACACCTCCACTACTTTCTGTATCTCGTCACGGGACAGGTGGGCCTGTGTCCCACAACAAAGACTCAAGCCACAAATAAACTATTGAAAGGTAAGAAGAATCAATATTTAGGCGCAGTTAGGATCAACTTAGTAAAAAGTCATCAGAATTTTTTTCAAAAAAAGTAAAAAGTTTCCGGGTAAATTTAATGCAACGAATGTCGTTCTTTGGAATGAGAATTATAGTGATGGTAGTGAACTATTACAAGAAAACATTAACCTACAGTGTTTAGCCCACGTGTAGTCGTACCCTCCCCCCCCCCAAGGAGAAACGGGAGGGGACATTCCCTCCCTTCCGTTTCTCATCGGGGGGAGGTTCCGGCTACACGTGGGATAACAGTGTTTGGTTCCACACATGTGTTGACCGGATGGTCTGGCGGGGTTTCCCTCACCGTTACTAGTTCGCCTCTTCAAAAAAAAAAAAAAAACTTGCCCCCCCCCCTCTTAATTCAATTCGTTTCCTAACAGTAGAACAAATTCGTTGTGGAGGTTTCGCTCCACTGCGTCAGAGTGAAAGATGAAGCGTTATACGCTCGAAACGTCAGCTTTATAAGATCTTTACGGTGGCAATTTATTTATCAACTCAGTCAGCAAAAACCAATTTATCTGGCTATCAAAATACACCATTAAATTCCTTGCCTGACTTTCAGTGATCTCGCCGCTTCTTAACTTATCATGGTCTCTGAAGAACTCTGTTGTCCGGATCCCATTCTTGTGGACAGCCTCCTTGATTTTTTCAAATATTTCTTCTAAAGATGGTGTTCTAGGACGCTGAAACACAAAACTAAAAGTCAGCGGGAGAAGGGAGAACCCATTCATTTGACAAATGTCTCTTGTTGTGTGTATCGAAAAGTGAAGTGTTTTTTTTTTTTCTGGATTGTGTTCCATCTGACGCAAAAACTTAATTCCCATCAGAAAATTAGGCAACTCAAACTTCAAAAACCTGTTATCGCAAAATGTAAAAACATCACCAATTTATAAAATAAAACTCTATAAAACTTTATAAGCAAGCAAACATGCGTTAATACAAACAAACGAACTAACTAAAAACAACCCCAGGTGCTGTTCAGATGATTAGCAAGCCGCACTCTACCATCAGGATCCCAATGGGGTTAACCATTAGCCGTAAAACGGCAGAAAATCTAGTTTCAGACATAAACATCGACAAATTGTAACTGTTCTGAAGCGAAAGGGGAAATCCAAACAAACACTTTAATTCCAACACGGTAAACTGTAGACTCACGGTAAACGACAACGACCATTAATTAACAATTGGTTCATGCTTTAGCGTGCACTATCGAGTTATGGAGCACGCGGGAAGTTTGGAGAGCACGAAAGAAGCGTAAGAGTTGCCCGAGGCGATAGCCGAGGGCAACTCTAGCCTCTCGAGTGCTCTCCAAACTTCCCACGTGCTCCGTACCTCGATAGTGCACAGCTGAAAGCATGAACCAATTGTTTTAGAACATAGCCGGTGGAATTGTGCATCAAATCCGATGCGAAAAACGGACAACAATAACAGTTGAAGCGAATCGTGACGGCGCTGATGCCGAGTCTCCTTTTCCTTTGTTTTTCTCTTTTTCTGCCTCATTTAAGAACTCTAGCCCAAGGGAAAAGGTCGAAACATTGTCTTCGTTTTCGGACTAGTAGGCCGAGTTTTTGTTTGTATTCATTATTGTCGCGAAATATATTATTTTTCCCCGCGCTAACAATGGCCGCTCGCGCGAAAAAAAAAATTTCTGGCGAAGTCGGATTTGCTGACGCTATCAGCGTGCACTATCGGGATTTTGAGCACGCTTACGTATAATGAATTTGATTGCGCGACTCTGCCAGTTATGTTCTAAACAAAACTGCTACTCGATAAACTAAAAACTTTTCAACTCCCTCTAAAAAATCGCACACGTCAAAATTAAAAGTCCGCGTGATTTGCTTACGATATTATTAGCCTACGTAGTCCCAAAGCACGCGCACGTGAGTCGCACGCGCACGTGAGTCGCACGCGCACGTGAGTCGCACGCGCACAAGTTCATTAACGTCTTCTTAACAGTAACCGTTAGTCGTGAAAAAAAGTTAGCTGTAAAATGGGCAAAATTTTAACCTTTAGCCGTAAAAGCCATCACCCTATTGACACACTCTACCATTTTCATAAATGGATCTTTTAACTCGTGGCTGCGATATTCCTACAGGTTTAAATATAACAGTTACCTTTCCAAAATCGTCAATGATGTCTTGATTCGGAATATGCTTTGTAAAATCCTCTTTTTCAGCCAAGGCTAAGAATCAGATAACAACGGAGAGTTAATTACCCTGAAAAATTTTCAACAAGATTGTACATAGCCCCTAGATTCCGAAAGAATAAGTTGTATCTTTGCCAGACACATTCATGCTGTTGTAAACACCCCTTCCAACGCTGAGAACTCTTTAAATACGTTGATATATAAAATAACTTTCAGTTAGTACAACAATGCTCTATGTTTTGCCTGCGGGCACTATCTGTTCGTCTCTCAGAGAACGTAATGTCCGAGGACAATGTTCGAGTATTTTCCGCGCTTAAGAGAGGGTATTATGAACACTATCCTTCAAATATTTTTTTCAGCGCTTGAAAAAAACCGGGTTATCACCAAAAACGGATGTTATTGTCTTGATTATTGCGAGGAGAGAGTCTGGGTTGGTCACTCACGGCAGTGAAAGGTTTTGGAGCACAGACAGTATCAACCAGCTAAATTAAATTTACCAACAAGTTGGTACAAAGAGAACTGTTTACAGGGAAACTTTACTAAATATGGTAGCATGCTCATTAGCAAGCAAAAAGATGCCAATATCAATATTGACATAGACGGTAATACAGTTTCCCAATATCAGAACATTAAATTATTAGGTGTAGGCATTGATTCTCAATTGACTTTTAATGTCCATATAAGTGAGATTTGCAAAAAGCTAGTCAGAGAGTGGGAGTAATGACAAGGTTGCGCAACTTGATACCAACCACTGCTAAGCTGCAGCTGTATAAGGCTGCAGTCTTGCCCTATTTGACTTACTGCAGTACTGTATGGCACTTTTGTAGGGGAAGTGATGCAAGAAAAGTGGAGCATGTCCAGGAGAGGGGTCTAAGGGCAGTTTTCCGTGACTGGAACGCTAACTATAGGCAGCTGTTAGAATGGGCTAAATTGCCCACCCTAGTGAACCGTAGATTGCAAGATATAGCGACCATCATGTATAAAGTAAAATTTAAGCCAGCACCAAGCTATATACAAGATTTATTTTCAGCAAATCACACAGTGTATAACTTAAGAGTTAAAGAATTTACTATTCCAAGATTTAACTCTATTAATTATGGCAGGTATTCCCTTAGGTATTTAGGACCTGTGCTATGGGCTAAGCTACCTTCCCGTATTAGGACGTTGAATTCACTAGCGGGTTTTAAGAGGGCAGTTAGAGGAATGGATTTGAAAATCTTAATGGACGATGATGGCTGTGTGGGCTGCTTGGTTTGCAGTGCATGATTCTTAGTTATATCTTAGTTAGGCTCAGACTATTCCTCCCCCCCTCCCACGTCCTAAGGTCCCCTAGCCTACTTCTGCTGATCACAAATTTTATGCTATTTATTTGTATATTTTATGCTATTTATTCGTATATTAATACTTAGTTATTTATTATTTTATTTCGATTATCTTGTTGTGTCCTTACTTAGTGGTTTTATTACTGCTATTTTATAATTGACACATGAATAAAGTTCATCATCATCATCTTTTTGTGAGATCAAAGCCGGCAAGACAAACCCATCTTGCCTGTTTGGACAGTCGACATGAAAACGGGATTCCCTTCATCTAGCCTGCGAGCAGAACTAGCCTTATACAAATAACGCCACAAACAAAGAACAGAAAGTTACAGAATGTTCATAAAACAATACACATAATCACCATTTTGCATCCTTTCGATGTCCTCATGGAAGCTATAGTAGTTACACAGGCCTGGTCGCATGGATTCACGGTACTTCTTGGCCAGCAGAACTGTCTCTTCGTGTATAATGTCCGGAGAGCCAGGAAAACTTCTAAAGAACTGCACAGGATGAAATGTTTTTATGTTTTCGAATAATAGCTGACTGATGCAGTTTTAAAAGTGGTTATAGGAAAAAAAATTGAGTTCGCCTCCCATAAGTATTCCAACCTGGTGTGGTTGTTCTGTTCTCAAAAACTGAAATCTTATTTGTCCGTTGAGTCAAATGCTTCAATTTTTGTCAAGCCAGTCATGCCTATTGTATGGCTAGGATCAACAATGTTGGAAGCAGCTTGGTTGTAGATGGAGTATTTAGAAAGATTTGGTAAACACATGCAGCAAAGGCATTTTTCAAGTAAAGATATCAAAAACTTTTAAGGAGCGCAAGGAAAAACATGAGTCCTCTGTGAGGATTTCCAGACGATTAAATAAATTTTACTGACAATTGCAAGAAGCTTCTATGAACAAAAATTATGTCACAGTGGTTGCTGGGAATCCTTCTGCAATAGAGAGCCAGACTGCCAATATCTTGATTTTGCAAACAGAACTTTGAGCACAATGCTCGACAAGATTGCTGGAAATTTTTGAAAAGTATCTAATGAGTCTCTTGGCCTAGATAAAATCCAAGGTCATAACAGCCACAAATTTATTCCCAAGTATTTTATAGATCAGCCTCCTAAATGAGAGGCAATGACATTCTTCTCTGAGAAATGCTTGAAAACCCTTTGGATGTTTCAGCACTGGTGGTAGACTACAGCGAAGTAAAGTGCTTGAAATCAATCTGTAGAAAGCTTTTTCTGGCCCCAAGAAAGAATTCAAGCACCATTTTGCTCACCTGACTCTCCGTTACAACACCAATGTGATGCTTATCAAAGTCAGCATAACATGTTTTGATGTTGATTCCATGATATTTGTAAAAGCGAGCCAATCGCATCAAGAGATCTTCACATTTTGCAAGGGATGCTGGACTTAGGGGGCGGTGATCTATTGGACTGCCACTAAAAAAAGAACAATGTATTTTTATAGAGTAAAAAGGCTGCAGCAAATATTGGAAAAGGTATTACCAAAATTTTGAAATATACATGGAGAGGAGAGATGTCCAGGAATAATTCTTGAACCTTCATAAATTAGCTTTTTGAGAGCTTTAATCATTATAATTGTATTTTAGATTTGTGATTGTTACCTTGTATCCTGCAGTGCAGACATCTTATTGCCGCAAATTAATGTTAAAAAGTGTGCAACTGTTTATTCAACCAGCCATGTTTAATTTATTTAGGAGTTAGAGTTGACTGTAGGGGGTGGGAACAGGAAGAGATGAAATAATATTCACTCACCCACCCTCACCCCTCCCTATTTTTTTCACTGTCACCCACCCTCTCAGTACAAATTTCTTTCTCTCCCCAGCCTTTTGCTTCCAGTAGAATCAAAGACGACGGCCATAATTTTTGCTTAGAAAATACTGAGCAGAAATTATCGCTAAAATTATGCCTGGCTAGTTACCTTGCTGCTGGACCAATCTGCTGTGTAGCTGGATCTTCATTCAAAATGTCAGGATCAAACACTGTAGACAAGATACATATTCTTATGCTTTATGCTGATTTTTATGTTTTTCATGTAATAAACTCAACTGACTAAGACAGACTTAAGCCTTAGACGAACAACTTACCTGCACCAATGACCTCACAGAAATGTCGGTAGTTCACCAATCCCTTACGTTTAGCCTCAGGGCTGCCATATTTTTCCATTAACTTTGCATCATCCTCAGGACTCAACACAATACCAAACAACTGATCCAAGCAGCGGTCAAATTGAGACTCTATGACAAGGCAAAAAAAAGTGTCCAATCATTGAATGATCGTATAACTTATATCTTTCAGATGCAATGAACATATGAAGTTCATATATTTTGAACTGCGGTATTAGATACGTATGATGTGCGATCCTCGCAGTAGATAGCGCTATTTATGCAATAGCGAAAATCAGACCTGAAAAAAATCAGGCCTGTACGGGACTCGAACCACTGACCTCTGCGATACTAGTGCAGCGCTCTACCAATTGAGCTAACAAGCCAACTGGGAGCAGGCTGTTAAGTTGATAATTCGTAATAAACCCGTGAAAGTGATAAATGAGATGCAATGAATATATGAAGATGCAATGAATAAATATATGATGTGCGAGAATCGCACATCATACGTATCTAATACCGCAGTTCAAAATATATGAACTTCATATATTCATTGCATCTCATTTATCACTTTCACGGGTTTATTACGAATCAACTTAACGGCCTGCTCCCAGTTGGCTTGTTAGCTCAATTGGTAGAGCGCTGCACTAGTATCGCAGAAGTCAGTGGTTCGAGTCCCGTACAGGCCTGATTTTTTTCAGGTCTGATTTTCGCTATTGCATAAATAGCGCTATCTACTGCGAGGATCGCACATCATACTTATATCTTTCAGTTGCTACGTACGCTATGATTGATCAACACTTCACCATAATTTGGTCATATCCGACCAAGAGCGAATGGAGGATAAACTCTGATGAAGAGCTAATGCTCAAAATGTCAGCTTTTTAACTCTTTATGGTGGCCAACTTACTACTTCAACTTGGTTGATATAACCAAATTACCTTGTTACCCCACCAATGCAGTACCACAGTTTCCTTAGAAACTAATTACCCCCTTTAAATTTAAAAGTTTGTTTGAATTGAAATATTTCCCCCTATATTTTAACCCAGAAATACAATAAATATTTTTGCTAACCTTGTGTTCTTGGTATATACTGTAAATTACGTCAGAACCTATTTTTTCCCCTTGGATCTAAGGCCAACGCGCTTCGCGCTTGGGCCATAATACCATGATGAAAAAGATCACGAGTCTGTAATTTACAGTAAGGACCTCGAACTCAGTTAGTTAGAGGTATGTATTTTCTGAATATTAGTTTAAAATGGTAACTATTAGTTTGTAATAATGCATACCGATGTGAAAAAGCCAGGACAAACTTACTTGTTATGAAGCCCGTTCTGAGACGATCAAAATCCTTGAAGTATTCTGTCAGTCTAACTTTTCTGGAATTGACAATGTTTCTTATTTTGTCTTCGATATCCTTGAGTTGTAATGGGCTGATGAAGCTCTAAAGGGTGCAACCAACAAATAATTTAACTCACACTTTTATTAGCTGGGGGAGGCATAGTGGCCTCATGGTTAGTGTGCTCAACTCTGGATGGAGTGGTCCGGGTTGGAGCCCTGGCCGAGGACATTGTGTTGAGTTCTTGGGCAAGACACTTTACTCTCACAGTGCCTCTCTTCACCCAGGCGTATAAATGGGTACTGGCAAATTTAATGCTGGGGGGGGTAACCCTGCAATGGACTAGCATCCCATCCAGGGGGGAGTAGAATTATTTTTAGTCACTTCACACTAAGGAAACCAGATTTAAGTGCCGGCCTGATGGACCACTTGGCTTGTAAACAGACTTTAATTTACTTCTTTTTTCTTTTATCAGTTGATTTAAATAGGGATTTTGGAAAAGAAATGGAAATTTCCCTGTACTATCAAAAGTTTATCAAAAGAAAACTAACCTGTTTCATTTTCAAGAACAGGTTGTTTTGGAAAAGACAACTGAGTGTTAATCGATGTAGAAAATTTAAAAAAAGGCTTTAGTAATAAATGATGCAGTTTAGCTGGATCAAGTACAACTGACACACATCAAGTATTCCAGATGCTAAATAAATCAAAGCGTTTTCGCTGCGTATCATTTAAGAGAAAAACAAATGAGGTACAAGCGACAGAATTTCACGATTAAACAAGAAAAATGCCTTCTTTTCATCTTACGTCCAGTTCTGCGATTTTGCTAAATACAGGGGGCTTTTTTAATTAACAGCTACAAGACATCACAAGAAAGTTTAAAAACTCATAATTTTGCGGGCGAACTTTCAGTCCCACTTCAGGCCAACAAACTTACCGCATTCTCGTAAGAATTGACCACAGCAGACACCATTTTTGACCTTAATTGAATCCGATCTGCTAGATAAAACAAAGCAAAATGTCTGTCACAACCGATGAAATTAACAAGCACATGAAATTGAAGAAATCCATACGTACAGTCCTCACAAGATCCCAAAACCTCCGCAAATTTGTTAAATCAGATTTGATTGATCGCGATTCTCAAATTCACATACCTGATGCCTTGAAAAATCAGTTGAAGCAAACGTACAGAATAAATCCCCAAAAAGTTTCGAAGAACCTGTATAAAACGGTAAAACTTCGGTTCTTTCAGCTTGTGATCTCCAAACAGTCTCCCTGTTCACTTGTGTTGTCTTTCTCCTGGCAACAACCCTAACAACGATGGCATATACCGCTGTACAAGAGAATCGACTAAGGCATGGATTCCAGGCTTCTCTCAAACCTTTGATGAGTCATCCCAGCACCCACCCTCCCTGCAGTCGGCCATTCCCTTCAGGCTCCCCTTGGGTAGAAATTTCTTTCTCTCCTCAACTTCCCTCTGTTTGAAAATTTCAAGATGGTGGCTGGCTTGTCATGAAAACTTCGAAGGTCATGAAAACGTTAGAAGAAAAAATACTGAGCGCTTGCTTTCCAAAAGACGCTTGCACTGTAGGCTAATACTGCATCGTCATCATCATCATCACCATCATGTTTATTTGTTCAACCAGGTTGAATTTATTGGCAACTGTATAAGCTGATGTGGACTTGCTATTTTCCCACCCAACCCACCCCAGGGGAGGACATCCAGCACACAGTAATCTCGTGCGTGGGAAATTAACGTCTTTTACCCCTTTTTTATGTTTCAGTAGCTTTGATTTGAAAAATAGCAAAAACAACGAGAAAAATTAACTTTCGATTGATGTCACTGGCGCGCGCTTCGTGATCTTGCATAACCCTATTGAGCCACCTTAAGGACAACGTTAAGCCCCAGCTAGGACTTGAACCCAGGCCGTTTATCCCAGAGTCCAGCGAACTGACCACTGGACTACTCACGCCTCACTCGTAACACCAAATCATCTTAAAACAGGCTGATCACTCAGCAAAATGGTCAGGTGTGTTGGTCAGCTTCACGCTCGTGTTATTTTCTGGCATGTTGTAATCGTCATGTGACTGCAGATGCGGAATCTACGAGTTTTCGGTTGAGCAATTTTAGGCAGAACTGAAGCGATTAGATATGATTTTCGTGCTATTTGCTATTTCCATTTTCGTTCTCATTCTCGTTGTAGGCTTTCTCTCCTTCAGCTTGTACGTTTTTTATCAACACTGGCGTTACAAGCATGTACCGGGTCAACCGAGGGATGGTTTCTTTTGGGGCAATATACCATTTATTCAAAACCAATCAAAACGCGTTCCGGGAAGTGGTAAGCTTATTTTGATGATTCTCTTATCGTGACATATAAGTTGACTGGGAAAGATTTCCTTATAACCCCATACCAATCAAGAACAAAGCCGTAGTCCCAAAGGAAATCTGTGGTTTTGCCTCTACTTTCCTTTATCCAAGAATTGAATGCATAATGAAGTATGGGGTTATACGGAAATCTTGCCGTTGACTGAGCTTAGATCTGAGTTGAAGGTTTATTTACCTCTATTGAGCTTTGAAATTTAATGAACCTTTTCTGGGTAAATGCATGATTGATACATTTTGAGCGCACTTTAGATCAATATAAGCCTCATTATGACATATCACTCACAGTGCCGATGGGCAAGAGAACGTTAATCCTGTCTTCTGATTGGCTACCCAAGCGGACAAGATGGGCCCATCTTGTCTGTTCAGGATTTCCCTCATTGATCCTGCACATGAAAAAAAATAGAATTTGAACTATGTTCGTAATTCTTGGACAGTTTCAGCGATGGAAACGCAAAAAGCGGCAGAAGATGCTCAAAACAAAGAAAACAGAAATGACTCTTGTGAGTTTGTTGTGCCACAAACACAGTTGGCTTTCTTTCCCAGCTCTCGAAGTAAACAAGTCCTTATTAATTCTTAAGAGAGTGAAATCTTTTGCATTGTAGTAAATCTTTTACTGACCAAGCTTGTTCCATCAAGATGGCTGGATATTAGCCTTGTTCTTTTTTCACATTGTTATGGACCTCGACTTCATCTCGGTCTATAAAAATGCAAAAGAAGAACTGGGCCAATATCCAGTCATCTTGACCTCGTGCTCAGTTAATAGCGCACATGTAATTTATTCAAAGCCGAGAGAAAAAGTACAATTAATTTGGTCGGTCTCACAAGTTGATTATGAATATAGACAATGGATGTCAAATATCTTATAAATTCATGTGTATTCTCTATCTTTTTTTGAGGTGTGAATGCTTGTCATTTACAATGGTATCGGAAATATGGTCCAGTGTTTGTTTATTGGATCTTTCATGTGCCCATTGTAGTCCTTGTTGACCCAGACATGGCGAAGAAGGCCTTAATCACATTGAATTTACCAAAGGCTAGTCGTATTTATTTCAAAATTGCAAGTGTGTTTGGGCAGCGTACCTTGGGTCGTGGAGTCTTGACGGAGATTAATCATGAAACCTGGCATCACAAACGAGTCATGCTGAACCCAGCATTTCATAGAAAGTATCTCATGAATCTGATGGAATCCTTCAATTCAGTAGCAGAGGAATTTTTAGGGAAACTCCGGGAAAAAGCTGATGGGAAGACACCAGTGAGAATGGCAGATGAATTTGCGAAAGTTACCCTGGATATCATCGGGAAGGTAGTAGTCCAGTAGTGATAAAATGTGGCCTATGAGAAATTTTGGATCATGTTCACCATAGGTAGTGTCAACTGATATGTCGGCAGATATATCGACAGACTATCAACCAACATTTTGGTTGACATGTGGACATATCAACTGATATATTGGTTGAAAGTTGGGGGATTTCTCAGTCGATAGTTAGTCGACAGACAGACTGTCCATCAAGGCTCGATCAATATGTGTACGTCAACCGACAGGCGGTGGATATGTGGCTGGTCATTTGTTGTCAAGTGTAGGTAATCTGTCTGTCAAGTGCCCAGGTATCAGCGGTCGGGTATTGGTTGATAGTCCGTCACCACCTACTCCCAGTCTATACTCGTGTACAGAACATAAAAATGCTTGTTACCTAGACTTAAATATTAACTTCTCTTAGTGACCACCCAACTATGCAATATTTCCTGCTCCTCAGCAGCACAATCCATGTCAACCATAATATGTAACTGAACAAACAAAAGACAATATCTCAGTTTATAGTGTTTTTGTAAGTCTATGATTTTCAGGTGAGATCTTGGCAGTGGAAGGCGTACTGGAGAGGTACTTTCTTCTCCACATTCGTGTACCTTTGACTCCCATCTCTTGCTTGCCATGGCAATCTTGAAACAGGTTCTTTAGTTGGTGAATGTTCCTTTCATTCTGATACATATGGGTTATTAAACAAGCGTGAGGTAAAGATGGCTAGAAATTGGCCAAGTTCTTTTTTCTGCATTTTTTTGGACTGAGATGAAGTAGAGGGCCATTAAAATGCAAAAAAAGAACGAGGCTAATATCTAGCCATCTTGACCGAACAAGCTTGGTTAATAAAGGATTTATTACATTGCAAAAAGATTTTGCTTTGATAAGAATCAAGAGTGACTTGTTTACTTTGAGAGCAAGGAAAGAAAGCCAACTGTGTTTGTAGCACAACAAACTTGCAAGAGTCATTTCAGTTTTCTTTGTTTTGACTATCTTCTGCCACTTTTTGCATTTCCATCGCCAAAATTGTCCAAGAATTACCAATATAGTTCTAATTCAATTTTTTCATGCACATGATCAATGCAGGCAATCCCAAGCAGGCAAGATGGGCCCATTTTTCCTGCTCAGGTAGCCAATCAGAACACAGGATTTGCTTCATCTTGCCCACGGGCGCTGCGAGCGATGTAATAAATGACCTTAATGTTCATTTATATACTGAAAGCAGAAATAAGATGCTAGTCACTTTGAACCCTTGACCCTTAAAGAGTGTCTAGCATCTAATTTCTCCTAACAATATCACCTTGGAATCCTGCATCAAGGTCATGAGAAAAAAGGACATGATCACCAACTAAAGAAGCTCTTGATTTTTAAACAAATTCTCCTTGTCAGCACATTAGGAAATGTATAGAGAGTGGTATGGAGAATATGCATACTGATGTTGGGGTGTCAAGGGTTAACAGGTTCACAAAACTGTAGCAATGTTTAAGTCAATTTTCTCATTTTAGGTTGGCTTTGGTATCAGCCTTGGCACTATAGCTAATCCTAACTCCGAATTTCCACGTGCAGTGTTCAAAGCATTAAAAGGAGTCGAGTCGAGCTTCCGAAATCCATTCTGGAGGCTGCAGTTTTCCAATTTTCCATTTCAAAATTCTGTTATTAAGGATATTAAATACTTACGAAGCTTTGCCACCAAAGTTATTGAAGAACGTTGCTCAGCGCTGAGGAACGGAGAGGACACGCCCAAAGATGTCTTGGAACACATACTTAGAGAAGCAATGGAAAATCCTGATCTAGATATGGATGATTTAGTGGATAATTTCCTGACAATTTTTGTTGCAGGTATGGCAAACTTTTTTTTCAAAAAAAGTGCTAAAATTAAGACCAGTTGGAAATGTGATGCACTTGAATTAAAGCAACCAGACTTTTGTACTCATGAAGGGATGTGTAGTATGTGTTCATGGTACATAGCTGTATTGTATGCTAGTTTGGAAGGCACCTTGACTTCTGCAAGATTTTTTCTTCTGCAACGTTTTTGATTCCTTGTTATTTCCTCTTTTCTTCAATCCGTGACTTATTTTGGTAGAGGGTAATGGTGGTAACAAACATAGCTAAAAATCATAATAAAAAAAGGGGGTTGCAATTAGGGTGTAGACTTTAAAAAGTCATCAGATGAAAAAGTGAAATCAAAGGTGGAAAAAAAGGAGGGAAAGTGAAAAAAAAAATGCAAAAGTAAGAGAAGTTGTGGAAACAAAAGAAGTTGTGGAAGACAAAAAATAACTGCAAAAGAAAAAGAAGTGTCATGAAAGAAGAAAAAGAAGGCTTGGAAGGAGGAAAAGAGGGTGATGTCATTCCAGGCCACTGTGGTATTGGTCATCAAAATATATCTTGCTCCCTCTCTTTCTTTTCTTCTCTAATCACTCTGGGCCAGCTTGTACAAAGCTGGGCCAAGATAACCCAGGGTTAGTGTGAATTTTTATTTTATATATGAAAGCTTTAAAAGAAAATTCATTAAAAATCTTTTTTTCCTCAATTTGATTGTTGGATACTCTAGAAAGAATAGAGAAAATTATCCCAAAAAAGACTTAATTAAAAACAAAGGAATAAAGAAACCTGAGTGAAAATTTAACCCTGGGTTAGTGCTTATTGGCCTTTGAACAACTAGGCCCTGAGAAATATCTGATATAATATTAATCTACCTTTTTCTCTAAATAGGACAAGAGACAACTTCCAATCAGCTGTCATTTACTTTATATGAGATTTTGGAACAGCCTGAGATTGAACAACGGTGAGTGCATGTGTAGAAAACGGCTAGTTTTGAATTGTTATATTGAAATGTTTTTTTTTTTAATAAACATTTATTTGATAACTTCTTTTTTTTAAATAAAACTTTTTTGTTTTTGTTTTTTTACATAAACAAACAATGTTTTGACTTTTAACTTCTGTGTGTATTCATCAACTGAAAATGATAGTAAAGATAAAAAATGTAGTTTTATTTTATGCTGTTTTTGTCTAGGATTTTAAAGGAGTTGGAAGGGATCATTGGGAGCCGCAATGACGTAGAGTATGAAGACCTGGGTAAACTTGAATACCTTGGCCAGGTTCTGAAAGAAGGTTTGAGACTCCACCCTCCAATTGGGGGTGTCCAGCGAATGCTACTAAAGGATGATTCTTTTGGGGGCTACAAACTCCCTGCAAAAACCTGTGTGACTGTGAGTTTTATTTTACTCCAAAAGTCTCCCAAATTTTGGGAAAACCCTGATGTATTTGACCCAGACAGATTTTCTCCTTTGCTTAAAGAGAATATTTCACAATCCATTTATTTACCATTCTCTCTTGGACCAAGGTCATGCATAGGAAAAACATTAGCTCAGTTTGAGGCTAAAGTCTTGATGGCACGAGTGCTACGTGAGTTTAAGTTCGAACTGCTGCCTGGGCAAACTGCCGCAGAAGAAGAAAATGTAACTCTTAGGCCTAGAGATGGAGTCCTATGTACTCTAACAACCAGGAAGTAATTGGTAATTAAAAGATAATTACAGCTGCAGTACTTGGGAATGAACTTTTTCAATTTAGATAGTAGAAAGAAATTATGGAAAGGGCTCTTGCTCTTTATGACTGCCAAAATTCACACTGAATCAGTGAACACAATATATTGAAAACCTTCAGGTTAGTAATAATAATGATAATAATAATAATAATAATAATAATAATGATAATAATAATGATAATAATAATAATAATAATAATAAGTGGCAGTTTGAGTTCCTGTTAGAAGAAGGACTGTATACACAACGTAAAAGCTTTTTAGGATTAGTTAATGTACATTTATTTTTTACTCCATGCATGGCTCACAGGTTACGGTTTTTGCCCTGTGTTGCTTGATTAGAGTGTAGCATTCAGTTTAATTCTCTGGGATAACAATAATAATATTAATAATCAGTGTCTGATTTCGACAGACAGTTTCTTATTTTCACTATATTATTTAAAGGAAAAAACAATGATTTGCATTATGTATGGGATGTGCTTCTCAAGGCAGATGTTCTGATCAAAGATAGCACCAATATTTCATGCAGAAAAAGAGGGCTTGACTCGATCTGTGTTTACTTTGATGTGGTCAGTCATTGGTTGAGGACGGTGTTGTGCATTCAGTATAAGAAATTCTGCCTTGTCTCGGTTTACACTATGAACTAAAGTTGTATGAAAATTCCATGATTTAAGCTTATTTTGTACCATCCATGTACTAAAGTGTACTACATTTGACTTATCTCTTTCAACAATTTGTATTTATTATAAACTTTGATAGGTTCAAAGATACAAGGTAGTAAGAAAGAAGGTAGTAAAGTTAACATAATGATTGTTATTTTGAATTTGTGATTATTAGCCCTCTTTGTCTTGTGCCTAGCAAAAAATTATTTGAACCCTTTACCCTCTGACATCAGTATGCATATTCTCCATACTGTTCTCTATACATTTCCTAAGGTGCTGACAAGAAGAATTTAGTTAACAATCCAGAGCTTATTCAGTTGGTGATCATTTTCTTAACTCTGGTGACCTTAATTATTGATTTAGGGGTGATATTGATTCAGGTGTTAGTTGCTCTTGGGGTTAAAGAATAAAATATTTCTGAAAATGTGGTTGATGTAATTTAGGTTGGTAAAGTCTGTAACTGAGCCAAGTGGCCCATCCACCCCAAGCCTATCCCAGTTTCCCTAGCATGAAGCAACTAGGAGTATTACTACTCCCCCCTGGATGGGATGCTAGTCCATGGCAAGATTATCCCCCTGCATTTCATCAGCGAGGCTTCCCTGACAATTCACTGGTACCTGCTGACAGTGTAGAGAGGCTCTGACAGTAAAGTGTTTTACCCAAGAGTGCAACACTATACCAATACCAAATATTCGATACCGGTGATACCAAAGTCAGATTGGAAAATGTCGATACTACTGAAAAATATTTAGTGCTTTTGATACTGCACGTGACCTGCCTGTGCTTTGTCTCATGCCTTGGGACCAACTGCTGACAAGGAGCCAAAAAGACTCTGGACTAAAGATTGGGCAGTGACCGACCACCATAGTGTACCAGTCTTGGTGGCCTGTGAGTGCTACAAGGGTCAACTCTTTGATGACCATGAGTTTTGACTTAAGTACATCCTTAATCCAACTTTAAATTTTTGACTGTCTTATTGACTCTTCTTTAGAGTACTGAACACTGCAGAACTTAAACAGTAGAAGATAACCCTATATTTTGTCAATCAAATCACATGACTTACCGGTACCATTTAACTCAATGACGTTACAGTAGCGATATCAAAGAAAAATGTCAGTATTGTACTCAGTACAGTATCCATTTGGAAAAACAGTGTCTGCCTATCTTTAACAATTACCCAGCTAGATCTTGGTGGAGGCACGGTGGCCTCATGGTTAGTGCGCTTGACTCTGGGTTCAAGCCCCGGCTTGGACATTGTGTTGTGTTCTTTGGCAAGACACTTTACTCTCACAGTGCCTCTCTTCACCCGGGTGTATAAATGGGTACCGGCAGTTTAATGCTGGGGGTAACCCTGCGATGGACTGGCATCCCATCCATGGTGGAGTAGAAATACTTCTAGTCGCTTCATGCTACAGAAACCGGAGTTAAGCACCGGCCTAATGGGCCACTAGGCTCGTAAATAGACTTTACTGGCTATATCTTGGAACCCAGACCTTTCTCCCTGGAATCCAATGCCCTAAGATCACGCTTTCTCCCAAGTACAAAATTCTGCCTCCATGTTCTTTAGTCCTCCTTGCCTTGTTTCAAGGTACAAATTATTTTGAATTCTGAATTTACGATACAGGCATAAAAGGGCTATTTATAAGGGATGCCTGTGGTAGACCTTGTTAAAAATTTGCTGTTATAGTGTCCTGGTCAGAAAAGGTAATTAGCCACATGTTTCTGCTTCCAACTGACATTAAGCCCTGCTGACTGGGATGAATCCTTGATGGTTGACCACACGAAATATCCTGTATTACTACACGACTTGGGCAGTCAGAGGGCCAATTACTAAAATCAACCAATCAAAATGCTCTATTGCCGGTCAATATTCTCTCAGTATTGGACCAGACACTGTTCCGAATGGTCCCAAATGATACCGCACTTGTGTCCCTTTGAACTTTAGTTGTATAATAAATCTCTTATTAACCAAGCTTGCTCGGGACCATACTGGAAGAATATCGGCCCTGGGTCTTTTTTGTACCGACCTCGCTGCGCTTGGTCCATACTGTCAAAACCTTGGGCCGATATTCTCCCAGTACGGCCCTCGCGCTTGGTTAATAGGATGTATTTATTGACATTTTTTTTTTCTTGTCTTCATTTTGGAATTCATTCCTGTACTAAGAAAAGTTTGTGTCATGGAACAAAAGAAGGTCTGCCTTGGAAGCTAGTGCTGAGTCAATATTAAATTTATTATTTTCCGCCTGTAACCGGTGACTGTACTGACCATTGCATCCCATGTTACCAGGGCTCAACACTAACTTTTCAACTTACTAGCCAAGTGGCTTGTGACAACTTAGATGTTACAACAATTTCAGTTAACTTTGTTTACCAGCCAAACTGGTTAGTGAAAATCGAAAACCACTAGCCAAAACTGAATTTCTACTAGACTGTGGCTAGTTGGCTACCATTAGTGTCATTAGGTTATATGTTACCATTAGGTTATATGTCCAGGCTTCTTACCATAAACAAAACAAAATTCTTAATTTGTCACCATGTTGGAAATAAGTTGATAATTTACTTTGTTACCGAATACATGACCAAACTTTAAACACAAGCATTAATTTAAAAAAAATCAACCTCTACTTTTTAATTACCGGATAATGTTTTTCAGTTAGACGCAACACCTCATTCCATAATGGAATAAACTAAAAGCTATCTGTTAATCTCCATTGCATTTGACCCTCTTAACCTCATTTTAACCCCTTTGCCCCCTTATCAAAGCTTCTAAAGTTGGTGATTGTTTACTTTTTTCTTATGATACTCATGAATGATTCAGCCATGCTACTGTAAGGAGAAATTCGATGCTGGTCACAGCTAGGGTTTTAAGGATTGTGCCAAGTTTTGTTTTTGAAATTGAGAGCTACAATTCAGGAAAAGAAGGTTAGGTATCCTATTGAAGCCAGAATTATGATAGATTTGTAACAATTTTGGAATTAGGTCTCTAACTGTTGAACTCCTAAAAAGCAAAAATGTCAGTTCTCTGCTCTGTCTGTGTAACAAATCGATGGTGGCTTAGCTTGGTCTTTACTCTTTTTAACTATGATAATTATTTGTCATCAGAGGTCAAAATATTGTGGACTCACAACTGAGAAGACACAGCAAAGTCGGGAACAAATTTTAACCACAGTGATGGCAAATACATTTGCAATTAGAGTACAGACTATGCTATACCACTGTTGATTTGTTTGATTGTTCTTTTTTTTCTTACCACAATATTGACATGAATGGTTGCATGACACATTGACACAAGCATTGTCTGTACTCTTATCAACAGTGGTAAATTGACCAATCAGATTGCAACATTACTGCCAATCATGGTACAGTATACATTTCCTAGTGGCTGTAGTTTTACCGTCGAGAATTTGGTGTTAAAGCAAATAATTTCTCCCAATTGATCTTTTCCTTTTTTCTCTAATCTTTCAGCTTGAAATAGTGGTTTTGCTAGGAGAAAATTCTATTTGACCATTTCTAGAGTGAAAGGGATTAACCACGTATCATCTAAGAAGGTGATTGCCACAGAATTAACTATTTCTTTAAAATACAACATTTCAAGTTCAAACTGAGGTGTCTATTAAGCTAACCTTGTTTCTTTTCTAAAATTACAACCAGTAGTCTAAACAAAACTGCAACTGTTAGGGATAAAACTATTTTTTTATAGAAACTATCATTATTTTGCTCTGTTCATTATAATTCTAAAAAGCATAAAACTAATCCCTTTGCAGGCTTAGAAATATTTTGATTTCACTTTTAATGGAACTTCAACCAGCTAACTCCCAGAAGTAATTCCCGTGTAACTTTTCCCTTTAATATCTGGACATTATCCCACAAACAGATAATGAGAATACCAAAACTCATCAGGTAGAAATTGTTATCTTGATCTAACATCAAGTTCTTGTAAATAATTAAAAAGGAAATTAAAGTGTATTAGCTAGAGGGGAGAATTAACAATCAGATCTTGGAAGTTAAAGGACTATTTGTTGCAATCTATCGCCTATTGTTAGTTACTGTGTATGTGATAAGATAAGCTGGATATGCCATATCAAGTTTATAGAGAATGTATACTGTGCAGTTATTAGCGACCCCATTGATGCTGTCATAGCGAATATTAGACCCCTTCTTCAGTGGAGGCATTTTGAGATTGTGGTCTGGGGGTAATGATATACTATCTCCAGTGAGGACATGGGCAAGGAATAGCTGAAAATGTTGTGTTTGAGCATCATGATACACAAATCCATGATGGCTATACGAAGCTTCAGAGGCAAAATAAGCACCACGACCCCACATGCCATCAGCAGAGTAGCGCATATCAAACCCATCTTCACCTCTCCAGATGGCCTCAGGGCTTGTTTGTCTGGTTCCATGGAACAGTTCTTTTTCATTGATGGATGCCGCTCCTGATTAAAGGGGACACATGACAGGTTATTGTCAAAATTGCATAAAGAAAAGGTTACCAACAGGGAAAGTGAAACTTTAAAATCTTAAATATATCCTTGCTTATCCATCACAAACACTTACCATTTTTCTCCTTCAACAAATGACGCTGTATTGCATATTTCCTGTAGAGCCACTTGTTCTGAACCCGCTGTACGTTGACCACAACTGCCTTTTTTATACTCCTCTTCAAACTCCCTAGAACATGATCCCACTCAGCTGAACCGGGACGTACTCTTACTAATTCTGCACCTTTGCTCTGTTGCTGCCAATCATTTGGGACTGTAAGGGCTTCTTGTGGTATTAAACATTTGCCACTAGAGATAACCGAAAAAAAAAAAAAAACTTAATTTGTCTTGCAGGGTTTTCAAATTCAGCTGGTGCCCGATGCAAGTCACCAGCTACTTCAAGCATTTTCGCCACATAATTTGTCTTCCAGCACCCCACCCCACAAGGCCGCTCTTATTGAATTGAGATAGTGCTCGGGCCCCTTTATAATTTCTTCCTGCGACTTTTTTTTCAATTTGAAAACCCTAATCTTATGGTCATACTTTTAACTGATGAATTATTGAATTATAAGAATTATTGAATTATTAGAATTATTGAATTATTAGAATTATTGAATTAGACATTTAAGAATAAACACTAGCGAGAAAAACACACAACGTTTCGATGACTCCATGTCATCATTCTCAAGTGAGAAGAGAATAAAAATGAATAGTTAATTTATACCGTACGAAGGTGGCAAACGTAAAAAGTTTAAAATATTTAAAATATTTAAATAAATAATTGCGCGTGTTAAGTTCATAAATGTAAACTATTAAATAAATAGTTTCGCGCGTATGGAATCCGATTGTTTGTTCAAAGAGGGCTTCATCTTCTTTATGAAAAGCATTTCATGAACTAAACAGTCCAGTTTCCCGGTGCACTTTTTAAGTACGTTGAAATGCTTGGTCAGGTCGCCGATGGTTTGTAGGCCGTGGTCGTTCTTTAGATGTTTGCCGATGGCCGAATTACGGTGCTCATTAATACGTTGATGTAAATGCCGGCTGGTGTACCCGACGTACTCTGCATCACACAGATCACATTTATAATTATATACAACGCATTGTTGGCTAACTATAGGAGGTTTAGGCTCACCTACTCTGAGATCTTCACAGATTTTGCGACTCTTGAACACGGGATGAAGGGTGTGATCGATTTTGTTGCTTAGATCTGATAATTGCCTTTTCACTGCGTCAGCTGACTTTTGATCTTTAAAAGGCAAAACCACTCGGTGAACAGCATTTTCGTTGACGGATAATTGAGCTTGCACTACAGGGTTTTCTGACCTAACTGAGGTGACAAAGTGAGAGATGGTGGAATTGATGAGGTGGTCGGGATACTTGAGGTTTGTAAACATCATCTTTAGATGATCACATTCAGATTGGAAGGACTCCCATGTGGACGACAGGCGGAATGCACGATTCAACATGCCATCCGTCCATACACTTCACCATGGAGCTAGCATCTGGAAACAAGTTACCTTTTGTCGGTATGGAAGTGCTCAAGAAAGGCTGTAAACTAGAAACTAGTGTTTATCGGAAACCAACAAACACAGGCCTATTGCTTCATCACCAGAGCCACGTCGATAAAAGGTACAAGAAATCACTACTTAAGACCATGTTGAATCGTGCATTCCGCCTGTCGTCCACATGGGAGTCCTTCCAATCTGAATGCGATCATCTAAAGATGATGTTTACAAACCTCAAGTATCCCGACCACCTCATCAATTCCACCATCTCTCACTTTGTCACCTCAGTTAGGTCGGAAAACCCTGTAGTGCGAGCTCAATTATCCGTCAACGAAAATGCTGTTCACCGAGTGGTTTTGCCTTTTAAAGATCAAAAGTCAGCTGACGCAGTGAAAAGGCAATTATCAGATCTAAGCAACAAAATCGATCACACCCTTCATCCCGTGTTCAAGAGTCGCAAAATCTGTGAAGATCTCAGAGTAGGTGAGCCTAAACCTCCTATAGTTAGCCAACAATGCGTTGTATATAATTATAAATGTGATCTGTGTGATGCAGAGTACGTCGGGTACACCAGCCAGCATATACATCAACGTATTAATGAGCACCGTAATTCGGCCATCGGCAAACATCTAAAGAACGACCACGGCCTACAAACCATTGGCGACCTGACCAAGCATTTCAACGTACTTAAAAGTGCACCGGGAAACTGGACTGTTTAGTTCATGAAATGCTTTTCATAAAGAGGATGAAGCCCTCTTTGAACAAACAATCGGATTCCATACGCGCGAAACTATTTATTTAATAGTTTACATTTATGAACTTAACACGCGCAATTATTTATTTAAATATTTTAAATATTTTAAACTTTTTACGTTTGCCACCTTTGTACGGTATAAATTAACTATTCATTTTTATTCTCTTCTCACTTGAGAATGATGACATGGAGTCATCGAAACGTTGTGTGTTTTTCTCGCTAGTATTTATTCTTAAATGTCTAACAAAATCTAATGTCATTCGAATATTGAATTAGAATTATTGAATTATTAGAATTATTGAATTATTAGAATTATTGAATTATTAGAATTATTGAATTATTAGAATTATTGAATTATTAGAATTAATAGAAATATTGAATTATTAGAATTATTGAATTATTAGAATTATTGAATTATTAGAATCATGAATCTGGCAAGGCATCTGCCAAAATTGCAGTTGTGAAAGAAGGTAATTTTGAAACTCACTTTTTTGTATTTTAACCTTTTTAACCCTTACGAGTGACCAACATCTAATTTCTCCCAGCTGAATCACTCATTAAGATCAGGAGAATAAAAGAAAGAATTGTCAACCTAAGAAGCTTTGATTGGGAAACAAATTCTCCTTTATGGTGCTAAAAGAAATGTATAGAGAAGAGAATTGGGGAATATTGATACTGATATTAGGGTGTAAATGGTTACTCAGGGCTCAACACTAACTTTTTAACTTACTAGCCAAGTGGCTGACGACATCTTAGATGTTACGACAATTTTAGTTTGTTTACTAGCCAAACTGGTTAGTGGAAACCAAAAAACCACCAGCCAAAACTGAATTTCTATTAGTCTGTGGCTGGTGGGCTACCATTAATGTCAAGCCCCATCACTGATCTTTTACGACACTTTCATATCGCATAGAGCATACAAGTGGTTGCATTTTCAGAATTTTTTTCTACCAAGAAGTCTTCATCCTTTATAAAGATACCTTCCCATGTTCATCTTACTTACTTGCAGGAGAATTTTCATACTGGTTAGAACTTGAAGAGGAGTGTACTTTCACTGTACACTGGTCTTCTTTTCATACAGGTTCCTATTAAAGTTTATGGCAGAGCTGGACACTAATGGTAGCCAACTAGCCACAGACTAATAAAAATTCAGTTTTTCGCTGGTGGTTTTCGATTTCCACTAGCCAGTTTGGCTTGTAAACAAACTGAAATTGTTGTAACATCTGAGTTGTCACTAGCCACTTGGCTAGTGAATTGAAAAGTTAGTTTCGAGCCCTGTTATGGGTTTCCTGTTTACACAACCCTCCCTTTTCGGGGAGCAGGGATGGTGCAGTGGTGAGAGCACTCGCCTCTCACCACTGTGGCCTGGGTTCGATTCCTGGACCTGGTGTCACATGTGGGTTGAGTTTGTTGTTGGTTCTCGTCCTTGCTCCGAGGGTTTTTCTCCAGGTCCTCCAGTTTTCCTCCCTCCACAAAAACCAACATTCCAAATTCCAATTTGATCTGGAAATAGTGGACAAGGAAGAGCCACCCAGTGGAATGTCCATTGCTAAATTACTATTTATTATTATTATTTATTTATTATTATTTATTTTAGACCCCTCCTCTAATAACATGCTGTTTACTTATAAAAGCACTTCGTTTTACAAACTTAATGCCTGGAACAGGTAGGATAACCTTCATAAAAATAGCAATGAGCAACACACCTGATCTCTTTATTTTCCTCGTTTCCTTCTGGGACTCGAAAGATGTGGCTTTTTGTGCCATTGTTGCTGCAAGCCATTGTCATTTTGAAAAAATTAACTTTGACACTTTTGGTCGACCCTGGTAGCATAATAGCTGCAAGTTTGTCAGATGCAACTCCAGAATAATCTGACTTGCAGTTTTGGAATTCTTTTTCCAAAACATTGCATTCCGAGTCAGTAAATGGAACCAACTTGTTGTCGCCTGACTCCCAAAACCACGTCACCCTTGGTAATAGAACCTTCCTCCTCAAGCTGTGGGCCTGGGTATCAGGCTTGTTCCCAAGCTCTTTCCCAACCAATGCAACTTTGTTGGGCTCATTGGCATACTTTTCTAACAGCAAACCAATTTGAATGGGGTCTGCATCAGGGAACACTTTTTTCAAAATCTCTAAGTCACTTACAGAGGCTGTAGCTGACAACCCCTCCTTCCTACTTCTGATTTCTTCAACCATTAGCACCTCTTTGCCTGAATCTGAAGGTTCTGCACAATGAACCACTGTGGAAGTCTTTGAATAGGAAGGCTTTGCAATACTTTGTCTTTTCCTTCCAGGTGATTGGCCACTTTTAGACTGATCTCTGTTTGAAAGAGACTGGGTATTATTGTTACCTGTGCAACTTTTTCCATCGGCATCAATTTCAACAATCTGCAGCTTTCTAGGTTTGGTCATTGACGGATGGAAAACGCCTCCTTTGTAACGTATACAGATACCATTATGCCGTGAAGGTGAAGTTGTACCTGATTTACTGATACAGTTACTAGTGCGGTGAAATGATTTTCTTGCTGAGCTTTCTACAATTTTTACCAACACTATGTCACAATCATCATTGTCTGAATTACACTTTAGTGATTTAACAGTGTTCACTTCTTTCTTGTCAGAGTTTTCAGAACAAGATGTAAGTAATTCACTTTCATTGCTACCTAACACTTTGGCTTTACCATCTAATTCACCCTCTCCTAACATTGGAGGCAAGCTGTCAGTGTCACTACAGCTGGAATCTCTTCTCTGTAATTTGTTGGGCGAAAGCTCCTCTATACCAGCTTCTACACTGCATGAGTTGCAGTCCTCTCTTGCTATTTTCTGTTTTATGGCACTTTGTTCTTGAGTTGCATTTTGATCAAGATTTGACCTTTCCCCTTGTAGAAGCATGTCAATGATTACCGACAGGTGGTTAGCTTGGTCTGAAAAGATTTCCAGGTAATTCCTCAACACTTTGCAGTCCACAGAAGGAAACATTTCAGCCAGACAAGCAAGATCATGTTCCAACTTGTATCCAGAGTTTGCATTTGAAGATGTATTACTCATGCTGCCTGCTGCATTAAAATTACTCTTAGCATCAAATGGCTGTAATATCTCTTCATCTACCTGTCCAACAAAATAATACACCCATAAGATAATTAAAATGAAATCGATAATTAGTGATCAATAAATATGACTTCTCTTTTCGGGAAAAAATTTCCTATGATCACACGGTACGGGCAAAGGTTGAAATGACAAGCACGTGGGAGAATCTTATTTCATGGAATCAGTCAAAGAGCTCCTGTTCAATTACTGAAAATCTATGGACATCAAACAGATCAAAAAGGTGCTGTATCTAAACGACCGGCAGCCTATCAAGGTTTGCAAAACTCTAAATGACCAGGAGTCATAAAATTTTGGTACACTTGACAAATCCAAGAAACTCGGCCAATCGAAACTACCATATGTCTATTAAGAAGGGCACATCGACCCAAAAGGCATTAACCTTTAATGTTTACATTTATATATCATAAGTTTGAATGAAGATACACCATATATGACAGTTAAAAACATTTGAGCCAGATATTTACTACCATTTGCGTTCAACCGTGAAGCGTGAACGTTTTTTCGTGCATGTTTATTTTTCAAACGAGACAGTTTTCCCACACAACTGTGACGATTGGACCAATGAAAATGTTTCGTTTGGAGCACAAAACTATGATAGTTGGTCCAATCGTCACAGTTGTGGGGGAAAACTGTCTCGTTTGAAGAATAAACATGCACGAAAAACGTTCACGGTTCACGGTTGAACGCAAATAGTAGTAATTATGCAGATGAAAAAAGTATAAATGCATAGAGTACCATAACGACGAAATAAATTGAGGAAGATCACGCATTCAGGGTTGTTTAAGGTATCACATTTTTTGCTGTAGTCAAAAAATTAAAGAAGTTGACCAAACATCAACTAAATCAACAGAAAAGAAAAGGTTCATTAGAGAACAAACGAAACTAAATTAGGCATTAATATAATGATACTTACCGCAAACAAGGATCTGCAGTCATCCCCACCTCATTTCACAGCCAGATAAACAAATATATGTTTGCTTAGCCTAAAGAAAAAATCGAACCCGTGATCGATGAATTGGAATCAAATTGCAATGGAGTAGAAAAGGAGCTTTTAACCGTCAACTTGAGCGCCAAACGCTCCTTTAAAAGTAACAGCCTTCTTGATTGGTCAACTATGGGCCAATCAAAAGTAAAATAATTATTTCTTTAAAACAACAGTCTCCACGATCTCATTCGGTAATAAACATGGCGGACTCGTTGCCAACATAAACAACAACCAACTTTCTACCTGGAAAATGGTCAAACACAAAGTAACTGTGAAGTTTGGACCGTATATGTCATGTGGAATAGTTGAACATCGTACTGCGCGTTTGGAGGGGCTTCAAGGTAAAGATTCATCGGGGTCAAATTTCTTCGTATTTATTTATTTTTTAATACACGACATGTTGCATTGTACTATACTATTTAGAAATACACGTTGTACTAGCTATATTTTGGTTTCACAGCACTCTTAAGAAGCGAGGGACACACAGTAGAATTTGTCAAAACTCCTGACAGAGATGATGTTGAGCTGGTAGTTCACGGGGAAATAATTTATCGCTGTAAAATTCAGGCGCTTCAATATGGTAGGTCTTTACCAAATTCCAACTTGGGAGTGAAAGAGGTGCTAGCCGTTTCATTTCCAAGATTGACCAAGACATAATTTCTCCTCGCGATGATTCTTTAGACAGAAAGGAAAAGAAATGTTTGGTAGACCGACAGAAGAATTACTATTGAGATCTAGGAAGTGGAAGAGTCCACTGGGGTGGCACATGATGTGCAAGGTCTTTGATGCCAAAAAATGAAGGAAAAAAATTATCTGTGTTGCGTACACAATTTAGTCTCCACGACAAGGTTTCTAACCTGGTTCTGAAGCTCCTGTGGTGCATTAGTATCACTCCCAGAGCTCCAGGTGGGGTCCCTCCTTTTCAGCAAAGTCAGTTAAACAAGTCAATGAAAATCAGTGAAAAAAAAAAAAAAAAAACTTTTCGAGTGCCTCACTCATGGAGCTCCTGTGGCTCATCAGTGTTACTTACACCTGGAGCTCTAGGTGGGGGTGCTAACATCAAATTTTTCACTGATTCTTTTTGACTCATGTGTTAAACTCTGCTGGTTAGGAGGGAACACTGGTGCTCTCAGGTCAAGTGGTCTCAGTAAGTCTCCAATTTTAAACAATTTTACATGTGAGTTTACACATACTGGAAAGATCACACTCCTTTTGCTACAGCACAAATGTTATTGTTTGATACCACCTGCTGCTTTGATCACTTTCCAACCACCACAGGAGAACAAAGTTAGGAAAAAGTTAATTAAGGATGAAAATTTTATTGAAGTTATGTATCAACTCTGATTCCAGGGGGTGATGGAAAACTTGATCCAGTATGTAAAGAAGCCCTTGCAGCTGTCAACAAAGCCTACTAAATAAATAATTGTATTTATTTACCTGACAAGCAAAACTTGGTTTTTACAAAAATGACATTAACTTAGACTTGACCTTTAACAAATGAAGTGTGACTTGTGCTCAATTTCTCAGATGTGAGTTTGAGGCTGCTGGTTCATTCATTCAGATCATGAGATTAATGGAAATGGTTGCTAACCTAAGAAGCTTTGATTAAATAATACACAAATTCTCTCTGTCAGTACCAAAGGAAATGTTTGGAGAAAAGTATAGAGAATATTCATACGGATTTTAGGGTGCAAAGAGGTAATTCTTAAAGTGAGATTTTGTACTTTGTTTACTGCTGGCTGTAAATGGATGGAGTGATGAAGTTTCATTCTTTATTTCAATGTCTGACGAGAAAAATGTTTGAGCCTTTATAAATAAAAGAAACCACTACTTATATAGTTCAAGACTTTTATTCATCAATGAGTTTTCAAGATATTGTTATGCTGGACATTCAAACCCAAAATCCTTAACTTGCAATCATTAAATTGTGAATGCAGGTGGACATTTAGATTCATGTGGTTCTAGAGATAAGAAATTTCTGCTGGGACCTGAGTTCTGGTATTTTATCTAAAAAGATTACAGCTTCATCAAGGAGTCAAAGAATTGGAGCACGGAGGCCATGCTAAATGAGATATTTTCTCATCTCAGCCAACAATGTAAACAAATTATCCACATTGATAAAATTGACAGAAACAATTACCAAACAGTTCTTTGTTTATTAGATTAGCACATTTTACAGATTTCATTCCAAAATAAAAAACACTCCCTAATTTTCAGATTAATTCAATATCACCCCTTGACTGTTATACAGACTAATTTCTTGGATTACACTGACTCTACACTCCACTTTTCCACTTTGTATTAGCAGTTAGCAAACCCAGGGTTTTGCCAAGTCGAAATATTCCTATACTGGGCTTGTAAAATTGACTTTTTTTTTTAACTTTGAAGTAATAGTGAAACTGCATATTTATTTCACCCTCCCTTGCCAAGCTTGCAGAAGCAGATTGAAAAAAAAATGTGCTCTATAGAAAATAAGATATAATATTTCTTGTCTTGGACTACAATTTGCACTATGTCAATCCAAAGTAAATACATACAATAACAAAAGCTGTCATTCAAAGTGAGATACACAATTTATTCCAGGGCTTTGTTGATGAGATCTTCTTGTTCAGAAATGTGCTGATGTTTGTTTCCAGTTGCTGTTGATGCAGCTGGAGGACGGCCAGCATAACTGTCAGAAAAAAACAAAAACCACGACCAATCAAACAAAAAACCAAATAAAATATAGAGTGGTGTTGCAATGTCTCACAACTTCTAATGGGCCACTTAGCCACTTGGCTGATCAAAAGGTTGGTAGAAATTACTCTCAGAAGCATAGATTAACTGGACATAACGCTACCCTAGTGCATGGCAAGCTCTTTATTTTTGTCACACCACTTTTCTTTAAACCATATTTTAACAGATTCTGGCGAGGGTAGTAACGAAAAAGGATATAGTTACAACCAGTTGCAAAAAATAGCTGAGACATCTTACCATGTCAAGAGAAGACTTCCCACCATGCAATCTAACAGTGTATCAGGGTTATCACTAAGTGCCCAGTGCCAGCCAAATTTGGCGAATGAAAAAGCAGCCATCACTGACTGGATTTTTGGCCGGCAATTGCTTGGTAAAGCACAATGGGTACTTCCGAGGTTACACACTAACGATCATTCACCACCTTTGAAACACCTCACTTGAAATTTTAGCCAGCAGCATAATTTTTTCAGTTACAACCCTGATTGATTCTTCATTACCTGATCTTAACATTGTCTCCAACAGAAGTGACAAGGCGTGGATGAACGTACGTCCAGTAACCCATGTTCATGGGTTCTTCTTGTGCCCACACAATCTCTGCATTGTCATACTTCTGATTTTCAGCCTTGATCAAGTCAAATGGGAATGGACTTATCTGAAACAAGACACCACAGGTTACAGAGGGGTATCCTTAACGTAAAGCCGCATTGCAACTCCCCACAATGTTAAATGTCATATTGAACACTATTCTAAGTGAAGTCAGTTCCACTATAGAGACAAGTGCCACAATAGCAAATTGTTACCAGAAAAAAAAAAAAAAAAAAAACAACTTTGTACACACACACACACCAGAACATCAACTTGGATAAAAATGAAACTGAAAATCAGTGGGTTTCTCTGTTTGATAAATTTACAGCATCAGCCTATTGCTGTTACGTAAGGTACTTGTCTCCGAGTGACATAGGATCATTGTCATTCTCTCTGCTACCGCTACCTCTAACACAGATACAATCAAAGATATTCTCGACTGTTGTCTGTATCTCCTGCAAAATAAACGAAGGCTCATTCTCTCAAGGGTTAAGCAACAAGGTCAGTGCCAAGCACTGCTGTCTGTCAATGCTGTATCAGAGAGCAAGCAAATGTCATTTGAACCATGCACACGGACTGTGCATGCAAAGAGACAAATTGCAGAACAAGTTTACAAACAGAGAATGTTATCAACAGATAGACTTTTCTTCTAACTGCACTATAAATGCTAGTTCCCTTAGAGAAATCAGCACATGCAAAAATATCTGCAAACAATGTTCACAAAAGCTGGTGGAGCCAGGAAAAAAACCAAAAATTGGCAACACAGCAAGATTAAGAATCGCAACGAGCAGGAGACAAGCCCACAAGCAGTTCATGTGGACAAGCCAAGAAGACTTGAACTTAAAAATGTTGGTTGCAATGATAACATTGCTGTAACCCCATCACCCCACCCCCGCCCCCCCCCCAAATTCCGTTCCTTTCTTAACCTTTAACTCCCACGATGAGAATGTCACTTTTCCCCTCTAGCTCCTACGTATTTCCTTGTTAATTAGTTGGGAGAATTTGGGGTCAGATCAAGATAACAGCTTTTATTAAAAACTGGATCATTGGATAATGCAATTCAAGACTTCTTATTGTCTTAGCCATTATGGTATATTTAACAATTATTCCATGAGCGCACGTTGGATATGATATGATAGATAGCCAACGAGGCGCGTAGCGCCGAGTTGGCTATAATCATCTCATATCCAACAAACGCGAGTGGAATAATTGTTTTATTAAAAATGTTCAATTAAATTATTAAATTTTATTAAATTTTTAGCTCCCTTTTAATCTTAAGCTGAAACGTACGCTTGCAATATTTGTAGATTATGGTATATTGGCTGATAGACCATAAAGGCTAAGCCAATAAAAAGTCTTGAATTGCATTATCCAATGATCTAGTTTTTAATAAAAGCCAATATACCATAATCTACAGATATGGTGAGCGCATGCATCAGCTTAAAATTAAAAGGGAGCTAAAAAATTTAACAAAATGTAATAATTTAGTTTAATGTTTTTAATAAAACAATCATTTCACTCGTGCTTGTTGGATACGAGATGATTATAGCAAACTCAGAGCTACGCGCCTCGTTGGCTATCCATCATCTCATACCCAATGCGCGCTTGTGGAATAACTGTTAACTATATGATAAGTTTGAATATTCTGATCACTTGTTTGCTGGATAATGTACGGATATTACAGGGAGAAGTTACATGCAAATCTGGGAGTTAAGGGGTTAAGAAATGCAAGGAAAGGAAATTGCTGGTGATCAATAATTGAAAAAGGTACTGGTACTTATCTACCTGTTCAACACGAGAGATAGCAATATCTTCTTCAAGACCTCTCTTGGTTCGTTCCTTAAGTAGAGAACAAAAAATAAAAAACAACAACAAAAATTCAGCTTGAGCAACAATATCTTGCTCTGGTTTACGGGAAGAGAGAGGCCCCCATCAGGCAGGAAGTGTAAAAGATTCCAAAGATCTGTCAGACCTTTTGCATGCTTGCCATGCTCAAGATATGTGGACTTTGCCACTTCTTTGGTACAAGACGAAAATGGCAGAGATGGCAAAATGGTGATGATCTGTTCAACTTGCACTGCTATGCTGCAGATTTGATTCCTGAGCCTGGTGTCGGGTGGTAAGGGGAGCACAGAGAAGGAAACAAATTTAAAATGAGTTCCAGTTCCTAGCTCTTACCTTTGCCAAATCATAGTAGACTTTTCCCGTACAAAGAAGGAGTTTGCGTACTTTCTCTGGATTAACTGATGCTGGACCAGAATCTGGGATCACACGTCTAAATGATGTCCCTGTATTTGAAGTACGAGTTAAATTTAATCTATTTCTATTTGGTCCTAAATGTTGTCTGTAGTGATTTCAAATGCAAGACCATAGAGTTCTAATTCATCAAACATTGACGCAGGCTGATTGAAATGCAAAGACACTCACTCAGATGAAAAGTACTCTTACACTCGAGCTAGAACTATTTAAAATGATTTAAACTTCTCTTTTACACTTTCATTGTTGAAACAATTATTTTGTGAACCTTCAGTCTAGAAGAACCTTACAGTACATTCTAGAAAACAAAAACTCCAGTATCACATTGCAAACTCAAGATTTCAAATCAAAGGAAGTGAAATGCAACTAACAAACCAAAAGTAACATTTTCTTAAACTTACCTTCTGCCATTTCATCAATATGAGATCTGGCAGCTTCTAAACGAAGAAGACTTTTTGGTGTCATCAAGATGAGCTGAGAGAAAACAAAGAGTTTGTTTTACAACCTGATCTTTTCCTCTTTATGGACTATAATAAAGTTGACCAATCTTGTCAATCTTTTCCCAGCCTTGCTTCTTCTTATCTTGTGAATTTATAAATTTCTGAATTAATATTTTGGAGTTTCCCTTAAGCTGTAGGTCACTTAAAACACCACAGAAACATGACTGAATTATTGAGACAGCTTAATCTCCTTTAATATAGTAGTAATAGTAATAATAATAATAATAATAATAATTTAATTAATTTGAAGGATAGTTAATTAATATTAGTAATAATTAAATTAATTTGAAGGATAGTTTTAAACATTGAAGGAAATTTAAATATTGAGTTCCGTATATTAGAAGATTAATCGACTTATGTAGAGAATTTAGTTTATAAGTTTTACAGTAATCTTATTCACAGAACGTGACTTAGTTGTTATGTATATTAATAATAGATTGTAAATTAGCAATGGTATATTAGTATTAGTTGTATCTTAAATAATTTTCCATGCTAGCAAATAGGTTTTTATATGTTTTATAAGTGCAATGATGTGTAGTTTCACAGGTTACGCTGCAGCTGTGCGCCCTATGAAACTTTCTTTTCCTGGCATGCTGAAGTTCAATAAACTGCGTCATAACAATAATAACAATAAATAATAATAATAACAATAATAATGATGATGATGTAATAATAACAGTAAAAGTAAAACAAACAAACAAACAAAAAACAAAAGATCTGTAAAAAAACAACTTGACTAGGTATAAAATTCTTGTTCTTGTCTCCGCTAAGAAGAGAAGCACTGAGACAAACTTACAGGCTTGCGGAATTCCAAAACAATCTGTCGCCGCAGTACATGGAAATAGTTTGCAGGGGTGCTACAGTTCACAACCTGAAAAAGAGACCCAGATTTAAGTGCAGTTTCTGTAAAATCGCAATTTAAGAGGGGAATATTAATTAAAATTTAAAAAAGAAAGAAACAAAAAGATTCACATTTATGAATAGTGAAACTCAGAAAATTTACCCACCTGCCAGTTGGTGGAGTAAAGTTGATTCACCTCAAAGAGTTCATTATTTGTCTGCAGATGTGAAAGTTACAGAACATGCATAACAAACAAACCCACCAATACTGAATTTGACCGAATATGAAATGAATGAACGGGCGAATGAATGAGATTCTTTGCCGACAAATTCCAACAAATTCTCGAAAAAAAAAAAAAAAAGAAAAATGAAAATAACAAATAACAAAGAACAAATTATGGAATAAACAGTCACTTCAGATGAACTGCCCAAAAAAGGAAAAAAAACAAAAACAAAAACAAACAAACTGTAAAGTTATCTTAACATATGATAGCTGATAAACCATATATAGTAGATAGACCACTTTCATAAATGGCTGCCGGATTAATATTCTTTTGTTTAAATTTAAATTAGCCCTACTGGCCTCGTTCTCCAGTACAAAATTCAAAAGAATACATTATCTCAAGCGAGCCCAGAAGGGCTAATTTAAATTTAAACAAAAGAATATTTCTATGGCAGCCATTTATGAAAGTGGTCTATTACTGAATAGAGAAGGAAATGGAAGATAATTACTGGAAAAACTTCAGGGTTATCATTGCTCATTTGTAGAAACCTCTCTGGTCTGGCACTAGAATGTTCGGGCCCCTGAAAGAAAGCAAATAATCAACTGAAGTGCTTTTGTACTGTACAAATGAAATTTAGACATCACCACTGAGAAATTCTATTTTTTTTATATCTAGCCCTTACAACAACTTCATAACAGCTCACAATCCACAGGTTTAAGATGCCTGTTATTCAGAATTTGAAGTAAACAAAGCATGTCACATGCAAACAACAAATCACATACAATGATTTCTTCTTTCAAATCACACTCACCATTCCCTCATATCCATGAGGAAGTAACATTGTTAGTCCACTTTGTCTGACCCATTTGTCCTGTCCACTGCTGATAAACTGGTCAATAATACACTGAAAGGATAATAAAAACAAAAGTAGCATGACCTCAAATGTTACAATAACCCTTTAGCATGCCTTGGGCATTTGCCAGTTTTAACGTAATTATTTCAGATTTTGAGGATGGTCTGATCTGCATAAAGAAAGTTTCTGCCAAAAAAAAAAAAAAATTCTGCAAAATCAAATGTTGCAACAAGCAATTTGAGCCAGCTTTTTTATTTTTTTTATTTTTAAATTTGCATTAAATGTACTGGTCACTTTTAACAGATTAGCAGCATCAGAGTAGCCAGTGATCTCTGATAATAAAACGGTTGGCCATTTATTTGCCTTTAATCCATGATCTTGATTAAAAAAGATCAGATGTTGATCACTCCATTCAAACTGATATAACCAGGAAAAGTAACGTGTCCACTGAATTTTAGACTTACATTCCGTTATATGTTCCTTTTTTATTATTCTCTTTGTAAATATCGACTTTTAGATTTATTGTTTAAAAGAAGACAAGTAGACTTATTGTTTACAAGTATTTGAAAGATTCAAAGGTTGCTTTTTACGTTGATAATTTTACCAGTGAACTCTTATTTGGTTTAGCTATGCAAGTTTATGAATCAATGCAAGTTTTTTAAGGATTTTTATTAGGTAGTATTTGATTTTTAATATACCTGGGCAGTATTGTTAAAGTCACCAAACTGTGCTTCCCAACAAACAAGAGCATATGGATTGGTCATACTGAAACCAAGCTCAAAACCTGCAAAATAAAATAAAATTTGTTTTACTTCCAAAAAAACTCCAATAACACATGAAAGTTAATGATACAGTTAACAATTACTGTAATTCAGCTGTTGATTATGTGATGCAATGGAGATTGACAAGAGAGTCTCAAAAAGGACTGTTGGGTGAAGTGGTTCCCCAATCTTCCGAGCCAGTGGCTCAAGTTAAAAACACTTGACTCCTGATCGAATTGGAATTTGGAATGTTGGCTATCGCGGAGGAAGGAAAATGTGAAAGTCTTATCGGAGGTGATCATGCAAGTTGAGTGACTTGAAATGCCATCCCTTCTCACCAGAAATAATGACTGTCCTTACCTTGATTTAAAATTGTTTCAGGAATACTGGAACTTTTAAAACATATGAACAAGAATAATATGAATAAACATACCTAATACAGCATATTCTGATAGGGAGCTATTACAGACTGTGTAAGGGGACTGCTCTGTGCTGAGGTCATTCAGTGCGCAGTAAGTTACTTTATCTTTGTCTTGATCATGCAGAATGTGATGACGATGACTGACACAAAAACAAAAAAATATATATAATCCATTGGCTCATGTAAAAAAGCTTCTGTCATTCAGTAGTTTTAAAGGGTATGTGTTGTAAAAAAATAGCAACAAAGGAAGCCAGCAATCTCCTAAACAGTTAGGTCATCATGTATTACTTTTACACAGTACCGGCCCTGGTTGTTTGAAGGGTGGATAATACAGTGGGACGGCACTGTGGGTTTTGTTCACTCTTATCTGCTGGATAGCAATTTCTCTAAAGCACTGCACCCGTATCACAAAGGTCATGGGTTCAAATCCTGTACAGACCTGAATTTTTTTTCTGGCCATATTTTCACTACAGATCAAGTAGTGTTCATTACTGCAAAGATCACTTTTGATATTCAGTTCTTACCCCACAGTTCTCATATACAATTTTAATATATTCAGAGTCAGCGATTTATCTACTGAATAGTGTTATCAGCCCTTTCACAACTGGGCCCAGTGTCTTAACCCTCAAACTCCCATGAGTGACCAAGACAGAATTTCTCCTTACAATATCAATACAATATCAAGCAAACAAGAGATGAGAATAAACTTAAGGAAAATATGAACTAGGAGATAAGCAATTGATCCAATTCAAAATTCTCCAAAGTAACATCACAAGAATTATATCGCAGAGAGTAAGGAGAATCACTAACTAGATCATGAGTGAAAGGGTTTAACATCTACCTGAAAGTGCCTCTCTCTACATCCTGTCCACTGAGTCTCACGTGAACACTCTCCATCAGAAGAGAGCCAAATGCCAGGGCTTCACCCATTGCCCAGTCTACATAACCCCTTTCCAGAAGATCATGGCGCGCTTTAAGAATGCGGCGCAGTCCTGAAATTGAAAATTCAGTTACTAAGAACAAGGCCTGCCACTTACTATGTACATCGAGGCTTTGACTAGGCACAGTGTACTTGCTCTGACTTGGTGTACAACTTTTACATATTAATCTATTAAACTGCTAACCACAGAACTCTTGTCTCTCGAGCAAATTAGAGTCATTGTTCTCCTTTTCAGGCAGCAACTGGTAAAAGTTACAGCCTGTAGTTCCTCTTAATGCCCCCCAAAATTGTTTCTAATAGCTGAACAATTCAATTTTTTTTGTGCTCTGCTAATCTGAAAATTCCTTTTAACCTGTCCTACTTAGATGAAGGGAGTACTCTGTACTTATACATAGCACTTATTTTGGAAGATTTAATATGCAATGTCAAGGCTTGTTACCATAACAACCAGGGATAATGAAAAAACATTGTTTATTGAAGAAAACAACAGGTATGAGAAATGTTTTGACCTCAGACCAATTAAAATGGGATACATTTTTGAGGCCAGTCCCACAATGGCAGCTTTGGCTGCAAATTCAGTCTCAAGTTTTTTCCCAGTTGTCATGGCTACCGAGCAGCCATAGCTTGGGGCAAGTTAGGGAGGGATCATCTTGTTTACCTCCATGAACCTTGAAGTCGCCACCAGGAGCAGCACTGAACACATTTCCTACATGCTTCAAAGTTTCAAGAGGGATTCCTGTTGGTTTCACTGGTTGGGTAGGACAATAGCCTTTTTGGAAGAATCCTGTTGGAACACACAATAGGGAACTGTTTAAATAATTAAGTACATCTGATATTTTAGATATCAGTTCGTCTGTTTATCTTTTATCCTTTATCAAATGAAATTGATAAATACATGAACCCTTTTGGGTGGAACTGTGTCACACTTTCTGAAACAAATCTGTGGATAAAAAAAATTTGCATTCACCCTTTAACTCCTCCCCCCGTGATATCCCAAAAAAAAAATTCATTATCCAGAAAAAAGGTAATGAGAATACTCAAACTAATAAGGTAGAAGTTGTTTCCACTTGTTAACAAAGAAATGTGTAAATAAATAAATATGTAAATTTAAGCTCCCCCTAAGGGGCTTTTCAGCTACAATATAAACTGAGTGCGTAAAAATCCCCACTGGCAGGAGGCAGACCGGTGGGCTATTTACAAAATGCGTATCAACTTGAGAAGAGAATTATGTCAGGTAAATGACATCAATCTTGATTTGCAAATTTATTTGTACTCTACATAGTGCAGTTGGATAAGAAGAAGTAGTATAATACAATTCTTTTAACCTCCAATGGACATGCAAAATTGAACAGAATGTCACACCTTTCCATGGTGAGTCAAGCCAATCCCTATTGAGCAGCACACGCTTGTCAGACTTTGATTCCGAAAATGCTTCTTCACAGATCTTGTCATAGTTGGCTTTCTCTTCCTGAAAGAAAAATAGCCATAAATAATTTTTTCAGTATGACAATCCAAAATTGGGGAGGCTAATAATTATTTAATGCAGCTATATAAAGGGACTGGATCATTGTGTCGAGTCGCATCAGCCACCCATCTCAACTGCAAACTAAGAACTTCAAATGCTATGTTGACTGGTCACACTTTTAGACTTAACAGATCTGTGGCTATCAAAAGGGTTGTATGACCCATACAGACCAGCCCGTGCTTTTATTGAAAAACTACAAGGGAAAAATTCTGTGTAAGAAGACCAAACTTGATGGCCTCACTTGACTGCCTCAGAGAAGGACCGTAAAAACCAATTTGGTCTTGCCTGGTGCAAGCTGTGAGAAGAAAGGAAGATAAGAAGAAAAAGAAAGAGTGACAGAAATATGAAAAAGTGCTTCATGACCAGTACTGAGTTAATCAGGCTGCATGAGAAAATACTTCGCTCTAAGCCATAAGGAATGGACGTCACTGCACTCTGTCTATGCACCATGACCTTGAACCAAATATTTTTCTGTCTGGCACACCCACTCATTCTCTATGAGCATAATCCACACATACAGCTGTACCTGAAGCCATTCCTCAGTGACAACACCCTCATCTATCAGCCTCTTTGCGTACAGGTCCAACACATGATTCTTTTTATTGACGTTCTTGTACATGATTGGTTGCGTGAACATTGGATTGTCACCTTCATTGTGGCCATGTCGACGGTAACAAACCTTAAATTGTTAATTAGACAGTAATTAGATCATCTAAAAGATGCGAGCATATGCAATAAATATTACCCTGCGAGCAGAGGTAACCCGTCCTCGAATCGAAAAGGGAAAAAGGCTCTGCCGACATCTTGTTGTTGCTCGTTTGAACATGTGTGGTGTTTGCCTAGAAACTGATTCTTTTCCAGGCCCCCTTGAACTATTGTGGGTGCAGATTTGGTCATCTGTGTACATGAAAAACAAAGACATGCGCACCAAAACTGGTTTGACTGGAGGCAAAACTGGCTTAACTAGCCCGGAGTTTTGGGCTTTTGGGATTTCAACGCAACAACAGGATGTCGGCAGAGCCTTTTCCCTTGGAGGGTTGAAAAGAAGAAAAGAAGAAAAGAAGAAGAAAAGAAGGAAAGGCTCTGCTCACAGGGTAAATAAATATGTGTCTAAGTGCTCTTTCTCTTCACTTATTGTTTTAACTTTCTTCACCCCAACACTCTCAAGATCTTATTGGCAATTCACCTTGGTGCCTGCCATACAATTTTCATGAAGTTGTTTTGGAGAATTTGGCACCATATTGGATCCGTTCATTTATGAATTTCTTGGCAGCTCATATGAAGTTTCTTACACTGTAGCAGCTATTTCTTGTGTATCAGCCAGCTAGCATTTATGTGGGAGAAGGTCTGAGATATGGAATACTGGAAAACGTTCATGCCTTGCTGATTCTTTGGAAATTGGCTGAAACTTGTATCTCACAAAAGGGATGGGTCGCATAAGCCCCCTTAGCTACATCCCATTGCTAAAAAATAATAACTTTCTTTAAAGACCTACATAGCAGTAATGTGGTAACAAATCTAATTTTCTTTCAATTTTACATTTGATACCAAATATCAGTTCAATATCTGTTCCTAAGAGAGACTTGCATACGTAGGAATAATTATTCACCAAATTAAAAATTTAATACATACCAAATCAATCACAACATCTTTGCCGAATTCTGCTCTCCATTCTGCTGCAACTTTACACACATGCATAACAGCCTCTGGGTCATCAGCATTCACATGGAAAATGGGGGCATCTACAACCTATAAGAAGAAGATTTTAAATACAAAAGTTTACACAACAGCTGTCAGATATAACAAATGTCCAAGTTAAAGTGTCCTATTTCTTCTCTTTTTTGGGGTTTCTTTGCAAAGAATATTTTTTTTCAGTGACCATTTTATGAATGAATATGCAGGTTGCCAAATGGCAATCCTGAAAAAGTTGACCTTAAAGCCAATAACCAAGGTAGCATTGAAGAATTAAATATATGTTGTTGTCTGCATTTGTGTTTATTGCTCTGGAGTCAAGAAATCTTCAATCTTTGAGTGTCCCTATTTTGTGGTTCAAAATTTTTCAAAGCAGTTTTTCTTTAATTTGTAATTTTCTTACACAAGAAAAGTTGGAATTTAACACATAAGCGTGTTTCAAAGAAACCACCTACTTGTAGATATTCCAATTCTAACAATTACTTGGCAACTAAGGAGGGAAGTTGAAGGAAGCTACTTGATCTAAAAGATAAGATTCCGTGTGCCCACCTTGGCGACATCAGTGCAATAAGGAGAGGATCGAGCAACCCTTGGATCAGTGGTGAAGCCAATCTGAAATCAAAGAAGTGGTCATCATATTTCAAAAGGCTTTGTGGAATATAAAATTACACATTAACTACAAAATTAATTAGTATAACAAAATAGAGGGGAAAAATACTGAATTTGAATGCACTCTTGAGTAACCAGTCACAGGAAACCATTTAATGTTGACAAAGAATCAATCACCACAAACACACGAATGAGCTGAATGAAATTTTACTTTTGCACAAACATACCAGGACATTGAAAACCAGGCCTGCTAACAAACTTTCAACTTTGAAATATAAAGTTAGTGCTTTTTGAGACAAAGTTAAAGCATTCAAAACACAAGTACCGTAATTTTGCCCTCTTCACAAGCAAAATTAAGAAAAAATACCCTCTTCATTGACCCATCAACTTTCATTATTTTTGCCCTATATGTTATTAATGAAAGAATTGAGACCTTTGAAAATAACACTTGTTCTGTCTGAAGTATATTTTAGTTAAAAATATTATATAGTTGAAAGGAAGCAATCATTAAAATAGTCATTACAATCTAACTGCACTATTCATTTTTCTCTGCTAGTCTGTAATAAGCAGTTTAAAATTGACGAAACCACATTTAGTGAATGAAACAATATCACTCAGCCTTGTTTTCAACTCAAAACCCCACAGTAAATACCTCCCTTCATTAACCAATCAGAATGCAAGGAATTTATTCAAATATGTGGTTCTATTTAACAATTATTCCACGAGTGCACGTTGGATATGAGAAGATAGATAGCCAACAAGGCGCGTAGTGCCGAGTTGGCTATAATCATCTCATATCCAACAAGCGCGAGTGGAATAATTGTTTTATTAAAAACGCCCCCAAGAAATTATTATTTTGTAAGAAGAAACTGGATTTTTTAGCTCCCTTTTGATTTTAAGCTGACGCGTACGCTTACCATATTTGTAGATTATGGTATATTGGCTGATATACCATAATGGCTAAGCCAATAAAAAGTCTTGAATTGCATTATCCAATGATCCAGTTTTTAATAATAAATAATATATTCAATTCCAAATCACTAAAACTAACCTGGTTGTTAACGACAATATGTATGGTGCCATGTGTGGTATACTGTGGCAGCGCACTTAAATGGAAAGTCTCATAGACCACACCCTGCCCAGAAAATGCTGCATCCCCATGAATCAAAACACTCATCACCTTGTTGATGTTGATGTAATGAAAAAAAATTATAAAATAATAAAAAACAATGATAAAAATTGAATGATAGTGCCATTACACCCCAGATGGAGCAATCTCAAGAAAATGGAAAGCAACAACATGCATACTAAATTCTTTCTGCTTTGGAAATCAACAAGCTACAAGTTAAATTGTCTATTTGAAAATACTCAATCTAAAACTACCTTTTTCCCTTGTGTGTCCGCTCTATAAAATTGCTCAGATCTGGTCTTCCCTTCAACAACAGGATCCACAGCTAAATGAACACAACAACTTTAACTGACAAACACGACCAAACACTGACTAATAAGAACAAATTCAGACTCCCTGTGAGGATGCTGTAAAAAGTAATTGTCTCCTATTTTTGTCATGCATTGACATACTGGTGTATCCAGGCAAAATTTGAGGAAAATAGTTCAGATGGATTACTTTCTACAACCAAATTTTTAAGGGAATGTCGAGAGATACTGTTTAAAATGGCCGACCCTTGCCCCAGTACCTCATTCCTTCCCAGAATGCAAGGTGACATTGCACAAGAGGAAGAGTTGACAGCAAAGCTAGCTAATTAATTTTGTTTGCTGTTCCATGGCCAGAATATTGCAATCTCAATGCTAATAGGCCAATCACTTTGTTGCAGATTGTTACTTTCTAATTGGCTTCGCAAATGCACAATAAAATTTAATGAAAAAGAGAAAGAATTTGTAAACCTTCCAAATGGGAGGGATTTGCCACAACAGCCAGGCGCACAAGTTTGTTTGTTGCTCTATTAAGAAGCTCGTGAGACATCCCTAGATGGTACTTCACATCTCCTGATCCCTGTGACAAAGGAAAGAACAGTGCGTTGAATAACCCCTGTTCTCAATGCCCACTCTACCAGGCCAATGATATACATAATAGGTCATTTTACAGTTGTGTACTTAGTTGTCAAGCCTTTGATTAAGAGTGAGGCTAAAAATGACCTTGTTGTGATAGAGACCCGTATCTAGTTAGCATGATAACAAAGTGATTTACATTTGAAAGGCAGCAAGGTTTGTATCATAACAAGGTCAACCCTAGCCTCACTCCCATTCAAAGGCTTGGCAACCAAGCACACAACTGTAAAATGGACTATTATGTCTTATTAGATGCATTTGTGTGTAGTATCGCTGTGCATTTTACAACTGAAGTTGTGCCATACTTTGATGAGCCCATGGGAGTGAGTCAAAATACAAACAAGAGAAAATATTAAGCAATACTACAGACTAAAATGTCTAAGTTATTTATTATCCAACTGCCTTTTTTTCTGCCAACTGTTTCTGCTCATTTTTCATAACTTAAAGGCAAAGTGGATGGGGAAGTGCAGTTCGTGCAGCTAACAGGTTAAAAAGGTCTTCTTGCAATACAAAATGAAATGACCACCTGTCCAATATTTCAGGATATTTGTACTCTGTTTGCATGTTATTTGTGCTCCACTTTGTTCAGTTGGATAAGAAATGAACATTTCCAGCCAATCTTGTTTGAAATTTTGTTGTCACATCCAACACTACCAACGATAACTTCCAAATTGATGATTTTCTTCACTCCCATTATCTGTCCCCTTAAAATATGATTCCGTTCAGGGGAGAAGTCATGACAGATAATAAACAACCTTAACATTCAAAGAGCTGTAGTGGGTATATATCCTTAACCTTTAACTCCAAGTGATTAACAAGTAACATCTCCCTAAAATATCCAAACATTATCCAACAAAATGGTGATGTGAATAATAACTAAAGCAATTATTTTATGAGGTTGAGCATATCATGAATTATCAATGCCAAGGTCTGAGCTATCTACCAAGGCCAAAGACTGAGGCAGATAACACATAACACAGACAGATGGTTTGATAAATATTATTCATGATTTCATGTGGAAACTAGGCAGACTTTGAACTCAACATAATAACCCAATATCTGCTGCAGATAATGAGATATCATGTCAACTTCACACTCGCAGGACCAGTCAAAAAATTAATTGTAAGTCGAATGTTAAAAAATCAGACTAAAAGTTAAAGTTACACCAAATTCTTGACTGTACAGTTAGTGAGAAATAAGAGATGGGAATTAGAGTGTGAAAGGGTTAAGATACCAAAACAACAAGGAACTTCTGCAAATGTTTACATCAGCTCCCTCCCACAAGTAGTAACTGGTGTTTCATCAGCCTACGTGATGTCGTAATAAGACTTAACTCTAATCACCACATCCCTCAGGTTGTTAAAACATCATTCACTGCTAATTGAAGTACCAAGTACCATATTTACCCTTGGATAGGCTGCAGTTTTTTATTGAAAAAAATGAGATAAAAGTTAAGGGATGTGGCTTAAATGTAGATACAAGCATTTTGACATCTAATTAAATGTGTATAATAACACGGTAGAGTTTCAACGCAGACATTTTGAACGTTAGCCCTTTGTCAGAGTGAAGGAAGGAATTTGAGGTTGTATGTGCGTTTGTATGCACAAAATGGAGTAGGCTGGGCTATTGGTGGGAACATGGTAATCAGGGCTCAACACTAACAGTAGCCAACTAGCCACAGACTAGTAGAAATTCAGTTTTGGCCAGTGGTTTTCGATTTCCAATGGCCAGTTTGGCTAGTAGACAAACTGAAATTGTTGTAACATCTGCGTTGTCCCCAGCCACTTGGCTGGTAAGTTGGAAAGTTAGTATCAAGCCCTGGTATAGAAAAAAACAGGACTAAATTAGTTGAGTAAAAAGTGTTTGTTGATGCCCTGGGGATAAGGAATCTTTACCGATTTGATAGATAAACTTGTGTTGTAGAACTATGCTGCTTTCAGAACTACCCAAATGTAAGGAAAGGCCACAGACAGTGATTATACTGTTTATAATGATTGGGCAAGATTTTGGGTGCAAACATCTTTGAGGAAAAAAGCCTTAAGTTTAAAATAGTGCCATGATCCTGCAAACATACTTCATCAGACGCTTCCAGGGTTGGATCAAACTGGGTAAAGATCTGTTCCAGTGATTTGCGGCAGACATTAGCAAGAACATTAAGTCTGCCCCTGTGTGGCATTCCCATGATGATGCTCTCCACACCAAACTCACTGGACTTGTCAATAATCGTCTTCATTGCTGGAATCAACACTTCACAGCCTTCAATGCCAAAGCGCTTCTCTGATGACCATTTCTTGGCTAGAAAAGCCTCAAACCTACAAGACATTATTAGAAGAAATTGCAAAAGGAAAAGTGGGAAATAATATTCAACCCCCTTGCAAGCTAACGCAACAACAACAACAACATCTATTAATCAGTTGCAGTCCATACGTCTTCTTGCTAGTGTGTTCACTGAACACAGTTTGGACAAAAGATTATCCAGAGGAAACAATTGTTGAACTTTTAAAAGCTGATTTCCAAATTGAAGGAGCAAATTAAAAGTTGGCCAAAGTCAGTGAGAAAAAAAAACAAAGCAAAAATTTTCAAACTCATCATCTGCAATCTGTTTTTTGTATTACCCACATTTTACCACCACCATTACTTCTTGGTTTAATAGAATTGTCTCTTCTCTGCTTTTTTATTGTACCCGTTTAAGGTTTTTGCAGTCATTTTGACAAATGTTATTTGCAATATTGCCCAAAAAATGGGAAAAAAGCAATTTGGGAAGGAAGCTTGTTTTAACTCTGGATACAAAAATCGCCATCTCACCCATAATGAGAGGACACTCCCAAGATCTCTTTTAAACAATAATTATTCACACTGTCTGCCATACATCATTTCTAATTTCACCTCTGAGAATTTACTGTTGGATCAAATGATATTCCTCTACATGAATTTTTTCCCATTTTCTCACTGTTTATCTGCTTCATCATGGCTGTGCTCTAAGAAAAATTGAAGGGAGCCCAGTGCTCTGAAACTGTTAAAATCCAGGGTGCCCAGCATATGCTTTTTATGAAAAAACTAAGATTCTTGAGTTGCCCAAGAGCAAAAGTAAGGCGCCAATGGGCCACCGGGCCCTGCTAGACCACAGCCCTGTTCATATTGTATTGATAATTATTATAAAGAGAAAATTTGTCTTAGTAGCAGTTGAGAGTGAGAGTTCAGAGTGAGGTACTAGACGGTCTTACTAATAATTAGGAGCAGTGAATTCCTACCCTGTAGAGCGAATGAGCCTCTTGGCTAAAGTTCTTTTGTCCTCCATGTCTAGTTGTATAATTCCTGGAGTCTCAAATCTCTTCCTTATCCAATCACCTTGGAAATAGAAAAAATAAGAAATTATAATAAAATAAAACCAGTAGATTTGATCAAAAAAGTATGCAATCAACAACTACCAGAAACGGCTTTGATCTCATCTCTCTGCACCCTTTGACTATTAAGATAGACTGGAATCACACAAATGGGATCATGCAACCTGGGTTAAAGGCTGGACTGGACTGGACTGGATGGGAGACTTTGATGTTATTCTCCACAAAGAGCTTTCTTTGTTTCTAAAGATTTGTACATTGTACAGGTGGAAGAACAATAGGACATGTAGTCCCCTACTAGGTTCATCCACCTAAACCCAACCCACCCATCCCACCCCGGGGAAGGACATCCATCACACAGTAATCTCATGCATGGGAAATTAATGTCTTCTACCCCTCCTGCAGGAGACAGGACCTCCATTTACTCGTCCCTATCCGAGAAGACTAGAATATCTAACCATTTCTTGATTCTATAGAAAGGCAGCAAATTCTTCTCAATTATTTTAAGACCTTGAGTGTTGGTCTGGCCGGGGCTTGAACCCTCGACCTCCCGAACAACAACAGTCCAGCGCTCTATCCATTGAGCTAAACGAGGGGGGGGGGGGTTTAATTGTTTTTCATCCAAAGAAGTATCTAGTTTTGAAACCATTAAGAAGATGCAATTGTAATAAAAGCATTTTCATTAGATGTATGGCTCAAGGGATGGGAAAAACTGAAGGAAAAATCACTTCCTTGGAAGCAAACAGCAGCATTCCAACAACTTCCACTCAGTTAGCATGCCAATTCAGGTGCACATTTAACATATACACGTAAGATAAATTACATTTAGATTTTTCTGGAATGAACATGTAATCCAATCCAATGTGTCCACAGTAGGCATTCTGCAGGAAAGAAAAGTGCCTGGGTAAAATATTGTTTGATTCAACATTACATTCCTAAAGCTATGATCACAAACAGATTTTAGCAGTTAGGGAAAATTAAGAATGGGATCTTAAGATTGAAAGGGTTCATAAAATACATAATTTAGTAGATTCTTTTATTTCATAAGAACCTTTTTTATGAGAACCTTCAGATGAGATTGTCAGCTAAGAACTTCTTTATTTTGCTCGTTTTTTTGTGTGCGAAAAGTCAATGATATAGATAAAAGAAATGTAAAATTGTGAGCTAACATGACTCAACTGTGATCTAACATGAAAATTAACTCAAACACTTAGAGACATTTTTTACCATTGTTTTATTAAATTACCATACCACACAACTTTACAAACAAGTTAAGTATGTTTTAAGACTCAAATCGCAGCAAAAAGTAAGAATGCTTAACCCCAGGCTCAGAATTAGACATTCGTGTAAAAAAAAAAAACAGAGAGTGTGAAATTATTATATCATCAAACAGTCACCAACTTACATTCAGCCTGTTAAGTATTTCTCTCAAAGTCAAAACATCATTGTCTCCACCAATATATGTGGTATTAGGGAGCTGGAATACTTTATCGAGATCACTCTCACCTATACAAAGGAAGAAAAATAGCCATGAGCTATGAATTTTAAACCCTAATACCAGAACATTCTCTATTCTCGGTATAGTGCTGGCTGCAAGAATGGCAGCACCTACATACGTGTAAAATGCATGCAAGATGGCAGATTTGCATGCAAATTATGCATGCGTTAAGGTGCTGACAAGGGGAATTTGTTTAACAGTCAAGGGCTTCAATTCAGTTGGTGATCATTTCTTTTATTCTTGCCACCTGCATGACTGTGTGATTCAGGGGTGATATTGTAAGGAGAAAATAGATGCTGGTCGCTCTAAGTGGTCCTAGGGTTAAACAAAATACAAATATTGGTGAAACGCAGTTCCTGGAAGCTTTGTTACACTTTTTGATGACATGCAATCTATAGAGTTGTACATGTGTCATTGAAAATGGGTCAAATGCTGTTCGCAAACATCTCACAAAATTTCGGAACTTTAACAGGTTCTAAAAGAGTAACCATCTTAATTATAGACATGGTGATGGTCTTGTAAGGACAAAATTTATAAACCAATGACTTACCCAGTCCCCAGTACTCTAAAGAGAGGTCAGCTGGGACAGTTTCAGATAAGTCAGCCTGTAAGATGCCGAGTGGGTCTAATTGAGCCATATGATGGCCTCGGATCTGTAAGAAAAATTGATCAAAATCACTTTCCGACATTATGATTGTGAAAATTATGACTTCACATAAATCTTTTTAAATAACTACACATGCATCAGAAGCAAGGCACAAAAGCTATTGTTTTAAAGATATTCCAAGTCATCATTATCACTTTTTTGTTATCACTTAGGGGAGCAGGGATCGATGGTGCAGTGGTGAGAGCACTCGCCTCCCACAACTGTGGCCCGGGTTTGATTCCTGGACCGGGCATCACATGTGGATTCAGTTTGTTGTTGGTTCTCATCGTTGCTCCGAGGGTTTTTCTCCGGGTCCTCCGGTTTTCCTCCCTCCGCAAAAACCAACATTCCAAATTCCAATTCAATCTGGAAACAGTGGACAAGAAGAGCCACCCAGGAGAATGTCCATTGCTAAATTAGCTATTTATTTATTTATTTATTTATTATTTATTTACCATCTATTTACTTTCCTCTAACTTTCTGTGACTGTTTTCCAAACTGGTACATGTCTTGATACACTAGCTTAGATGGAGGAAGAGGAGGTGTGATAGCTTAATAATCCCTTTAACTCCCAGAAGTGATCAACATGTAACTTCTCCCTATAATATCCATACATTATCCCGCAAACAAGTAATGAGAATATTCAAACTTATCAAGAAAAAGTTGTTATCTTGATCTGACACAAAATTCTTGTAACCAATTTACATGGAAAAATGTAGCAGCTATAGTAGGGAGAATTAACAATCAGATCTTAGAAGTTGAAAGGTTTTTTAGTGTCTTGGTTAAACAGACAACCAAAATTGCCAGGTGCATCTTTAGCTAGTGGGAAAAAAAAAAGGAGAAAAAAATTTGACTGCAGATTTTGTATTACCTGGTAACAACGAATCAATGAGTAAACTGCCATGTGATCTGACACCAGTTCGTTGATTGTGGATTGGTCCACAGCACTTGGAACAGTTTGTCTCGTTGCTACCATGCCGGGACTTTGTCCCAAGATGGGAGGTGGCTGATAAGCTTGTCCTGGAGGCTTTCCGCTTTGAACTTGACGGAAATAAGCATCCCATGACTGTAGAGAGATAATTAAACAAATGTCAATCTGTCAGCCTAGTGTATTTTAGATTAACTCTAAGAACATTTTATCTTAAAAACAGTTCTAAACTGTAAATAGATTCTACGCTGCCATGCATCTGTTCAATAATACAATTTGGATATATCAACAAAGTTGAAATGGTAAATTGGCCACCGTAATGATTACAAAAGCTGACGTTTTGAGCGTTAGCCCTTCGTCGGAGCGAATGTTCAATAATAGGTCACAGATTACACTCTTTTTTTTTTCATAAGAAAGTCTAATTTTGGGGCCGGGGTTCAATATTCTTATTTTTTTTATAATTTGTCCCTAAAAGCGTACATAACATTGAGATGGTATTTCAATAAATCAATTAAGATGTGACCACATGAAATTTGATGACAAACTGAGTTGTTCTTCAGTTTATTGCAGAATAAGATCACTGCATTGTTTATGTTAAAAAAAAAAAGCCCCTAAGAATTTGAATTAATTGTCTTGTGAGACCAAAGCTCTCCATTTCTTTCACCTTTCATGTAAACTTCTTGCAAAAAAAGAAAGTAATGACTGACTCTCAGGCTAGGTATGTATTTAAAATTTTGGTTATCTCAGCCCAAACATTATTTGATGGGCTTTCCAAAAGAAATGGCTGAGTTGAAATTCCGGCCTTTTTTTTCTTTTTTTGTTCAGTCGCAAATCGTAGCTAGGTCCTTAACACGCATGTGTGACATTTTTGACTAATGAGCACATAGCATGGCATAATGGCAGAAGAAGAGAAAATTTTGTGGTGCAAAATCAGCCCAGATACTGTGTATAATATGCTCAAAACCCTTACAAAATATGTGCAAAGCATTCATGCTAGACCCACACCAAAAAATGGCATTTATTTTCAGAACAGGTCAGTCCAGGAACCCTGGAGAGACTTCTTTATTTGTGAACATTTATAAGTGAACGTTTCATCAAGAAACATGCTACATCAACCAAGCTATCTTATGTTAATTAAGAGAAGCAGTAGACCTGAACGCCAATCAGCAGATTACACAAATGTAGGCCCAAAAAACAAAGTCTCTTTCCAACAGAAAGCCCAGGTGAATGCAAGTATGTGTCCAGTTATGAAAAAGGTTCTTATATATATATAAAAAAAAAAGAGTGTATCTATCATATTTTGATATAATCTGTGATATATAACTGAACTAATGCATCGGAAAATGCAATCTACTTCAGTTGATAACTTTTGAGGTGAAAAATTGTTATGAAAGTGATTAGTCATTATATATCTAACAATTATTCGCTGAAGGCAAGGTGATTATTGTCAAATAATCCCCAAAACGAAGTCGAGGGGATTATTCGACAATATTCACTGAACCTGAGGCGAATAATTATTTTTATTAGTATAATTTCAGAGCTGAACAACAGAGAAATTTCTAAAATCATAACATTTTAGTAACATTTATTAACATTTTATTTAACATTTTATTTAAACTTTGTGGAGCAGTTTATATAGCATCATATAAGGAACCGCTTGACCAATCAGATTGCTGGAAACTCTTTGCTCAGCTCTGAAATTATACTTGAAACAATACTTGGGTCATTTAATTGGAAGTTTTCTATTGAATAAACTTCATTCACAGTCAACACTTGAATCTTCAAATAGTAACCATGTTAAGATTTTCTTAAAGCGATTATTAATACTTAATTATTAATTATTAATTATTAATTATTAATTAATTATTAATTATTATACTTGAAACAATACTTGGGTCATTTAATTGGAAGTTTTCTATTGAATAAACTTCATTCACAGTCAACACTTGAATCTTCAAATAGTAACCATGCTAAGATTTTCTTAAAGCGATTATTAATACTTAATTATTAATTATTAATTAATTATTAATTATTAATTAATTATTAATTATTAATTATTATACTTGAAACAATACTTGGGTCATTTAATTGGAAGTTTTCTATTGAATAAACTTCATTCACAGTCAACACTTGAATCTTCAAATAGTAACCATGTTAAGATTTTCTTAAGGTGACTATTAACACTGTTTAAACAACATATTTCTGTTTAACAATTATTCGCTGAAGGCGAGGTGAGTATCGTCGAATAATCCCCGAGATGAAGTCGTGGGGATCATTTGACAATATTCACCAAACCTGAGGTGAATAATTGTTTTAGTCTAATTTCAGAGCTGAACAACTGAGAAATTTCTAAAATCATAACATTTTAGTAACATTTATTAACATTTTGTATAAACTGCATGGAGCCCTTTTTATAAAGCATCATATAAGGAACCGCTCAACCAATCAGATTAATTGCTGGAAACTCTTTCCTCAGCTCTGAAATTATACCACTTGTGACCCTCCATGAGATTTCAGGGAATAAGGTGAACGCACACACATGGCATGTTATAACACGCTCGCATGCTAATGACACGACACACTTACGTGTCGCGTCATTAGTATGCGCATGAAAACAATTGATACTGGAGAGCGTGTTCATAACCATTGTTCATATCTGGTTAACACAGTAGAGCTTTGTTTTTGTAACACACTAGATTTTTTGTTCTTGTAACACGCTAAGTTCCTTTGTTTCCTTAACATGGTAGAATTCTTTACATGCTAGCTTATCTTATACAGCCCATCTTACTTTGTTAGTTGTGTTTGTCAGCTTCTTATTTGTGAGAATGGTGGTTATAAAGTATATTACTCATACAGTATATAAGCGAAAATAAAGAAAATCTACTGTCCTATTTAAAAGTTTCAATTAAAAAAAAGCAAACATTCACAGCAATTTACGGCTCTTTGTCTTGAACAGGATTTTCACAAGTAATTCAGTGAGCACAACGTGTCAACTAGGTTCAGAGGAGCTCAGTTTGCACACACGAATTATTGTTTTTTAAAACTTCTTACCTTGTCAAATATATATCCTTATCGTTTCACGCAATTACATGTACTAAGCCCAGTATCGGATCTTTGTGGATCCTTTAGGAACAGATTTCCGGCTCCTGATCGACGCGGTCGCTGCTCGTCACTCTATGCAAATCGGCATTTTGAAAATGAATAAGTGCTAGTTAGTTGGTGCAAAACGAAACTTTCCGAACGAGGCTGCGAAGTACCGTATGGCGATCTTGGCATCTTACGAGCTCTTAGTCTTTAGTGCTGCAGTATATATGTTTCGTAACGCAACTGTAACGTGAGGATAATTAAAATTAAAATTGTGGAAGGTATTACTGAGTTTTTTAGTTTGCAAACTGAACAAACTTTAAGTTAACTCCTCTGGACTCTGTGCATGCATTCATTTGCTTTTGAGAACACAGTTTACAAGCAGAATGATAAATATTTTGAAATAAATATCAAAGTCTCATAAATGGTTGTAATTTCAGACGTTTCGGGTGTATAACCTTTCTTCATGGTGCGAGACAACTGTTAAAATACTCCGACAAGACGTCAAATGGAAGCGTGTGCACATGTTTACAGTAGCACGCGCATATAATTATATAATTCGCAAAAATAAAGCTGAAATTGATAGTCCGTTGGGCTGAACAGTTCGTAGCTGGAAAATCCCTCACTTATCAAAGGAGGTAAAGTCATTTGCTTTGCATCATACAAGTTTGCTCTAATACTAAAGCTTACGTTTGTCAATTATCTATGCATTTGTGCTTGGCTAGCTACCTTCACAAGTTTACGATTTCAAGAGCAGACGTCATTGCTCGTTCGGCCCACGTTTAGCAAGCTGCTTTAAGAAAATGAGAAATTCGAAAATAAAGAAAGAATCCAAAAGCAGGATTAAATAAACAGACAACAAGTCGAGACACCATTCTGTTCGGCGATTCATTGACCGATGTTGCACTGGATATTGACAACTAGAATTGTATTGGTGAGCTAATAGAAAGCCTTACAGCTTACGAAGTCCTCCTTGTACAAATCGAAAGAAACTTTAACTTCAAAGAGTGTGCTAAAAATTTAACACGGTCGCGATGTTATACCGCGCAAAAATGCAGGCAAGATCTTAACATGTTCATTTGTCTCTACCGTGCAAAGGAAGACAATGGCTGCGATGTTAACGAGGCACGTAACTAACACACAGCTAATGTGTTAAAAGCTAGTTCTTGTGTTTTAGCGTGTGAGCGTGCCATGTCCGTGCGTTCACCTTATTCCCTGAAATCCCATGGAGGGTCACAATTAAGATGAGTAATGTATAATATGGTGGTAAGAAGACCAGTGACTCATTTGGCTGCACCTCGAGTACCACTTTGAGTTCTTACAATAATTTGACGTCTTCTGTGATATGTCACTACACAGATACACGGCAACGTAGAATTTATTTGTTAACCCTTTAACTCCCGGGAGTGATTAACATGTAACTTCTCCCTAAAAGATTCATAAATTATCCAGGACACAGGTAACGAGAATACTTCAACCAATCATATAAACATTGTGATCCTCATTCAACACCAAATTCTGGTAACTAATGCACAAGGAAATGTCAAGTAGTAAGAGGGGAGAATTAACAAGCATATCTTAGGAGTAAAAGAGCTAATTATTTAGTTAGCAAGGTCAATACTTCATACGACATTTCCAATCTATGTTTACACAAACATTTTTCACAGTTTGCCCATTTGACCAAGTATCGGGGCTCGACAATAATAGTAGCCAACTATCTACAGACTAGAAGAAATTCAGTTTCGGCTGGTGGTTTTCAATTTCCACAAGCCAGTTTGGCGGCTAGTAACCAAACTGGAATTGTCATAACATAAAATTTGTCACTAGCCACTTAGCGAGTAAGTTGAAAAGTTAGTGTCAAGCCCTGAAGTATGTATAATTTTTCAAGTGTATCTTCAGTTCATCTCAAAATAAACCATCAATATCAAACATTGTTCCTTTAGCTGTTATGTTTATCAATTATAAAATAATCATGATAAAAATAACCAAAAAAAGACAAAAAGTTGTAACATTTCTCTACGTCAAAGGACATTAGTTAAATACTCAGAATATTGTGAAATCTAATTATATCTTTCTTATAAAAGCAAGCTTGGACATGCATCAAGGTAAGCACTCTAGCGTAACAGTACGTGACATCTGCTGTAAACACCAAGGGAAGAGGGTGGGCCATGGGACGGTCAAGGTTCAACTTCCTCCTACTAAACTACTAAAGCACCTATTTGGAATGAATGGTTTTTGCAGGAAGAAAAACTATCAAAAAGGTCATCTTCAAGTATCTGTTTTCCCGTTTAATTAATGTTCTGCACAAATGAGGAGCAAATGATGGACAGTGATTTGTAGGAAACCAATCCAAAACACTAGACGATTTTGTGTATACACGCGGGTTGTCTATTTCGTAGGAGTTTCAATACATTTCAGGTCTATAACGTTCGCACGCTGTAATATCAAAATTTACGGGCACAAATCAGTCAAATTACTCACCCGATGTACGCTTTTAGGATCCTCTTTCCACGATATGTACATTTCTTCCACATAATTGCCGCTACTGCCGTTTAAAAACGGTTCCTGAGCGACCAAAACCGCAGTTTGTTGCCATCTCTTGTGAAGCGAAAGCTTGCCATAACTCGCCAAGCGCTCCCGCAACAATCTCGCACATGTTCTTGCTGCATACATCATCGACACTTTCACGTTTTAAAACTCAAGTCCTAGTCCTTATTAGCAAGTGTTCAAATGTCATATAAGTCCTGTTTTGTTGATGAAGAAAGTGTGATGGATTTAACGAAAGCATTAAACTTCCGAGAGATTGGACTTTCGCCAGGTTAGTTTCCAGAGTGGCTGTGTAGCCCTTTATATTCGTCTCTCTTCGAAAACACAGCGGTTCTAAACGTACCAAAATCGTACGATCTCTGTAGTCGTTCTCTTGAAAGAAGTTTTTTCCTCTCAGAATAAGCCGCTTTTCATCAGCAATACAGATAAGGCATCACGAGCCTGTCTTCTTCGCAATACCCTCACAAAGTTTCCTCGCTCGTGCAGTGACGTCACATTGGATCACTAATCGATTACGCGACGTAAAAATAGTCGGAGACTGTCACGTAAATTTCCATTTCAAAAGAAGCGCTCCAGGAGTTAATCTTCGTCACGGAGGGGTGAATTTTTTATTCATAGTGAGACTATTATTAATCTGTAAGTCTTAATAAAATTTTTCAAAGAGAGATCAACCCAGAACAGAGGTACATAGAATATTCATTTCGTGACAGACAACGATTTGAAATCGGACCCAAGCTCTTCGCGGGATTTTCAAAAACAAAAAATGGCGACCTCCTCTGAAGGTTGAAGTGAGTTGTCTAAAAATTTTACCATTTTGTTAACAAAAATGAGTAAACGAAAAGCGCCTGAACAGAACCCAAACAGTGATTTTTGCGATTTCCTTACCGGTGAGTAGTTTCTATCGTCTAAATTTAAAATAGTTTGGTGTAGATATTAGACTTGGCGCCAACAGGCCAACAAAATATTGAAAACAAATTTGCGGTTTCTCATGAAGAGCTTGCAGAATACGAAAAGAACGTGTCAAGACAAATACACAAGCATAATGCATACAGGTGGGTATACGGGAAGTTATAATTTTTTTTAATATCTGTTTTTTATCTTTTTTTTTTAGTTGTGGGGTATATGAATTTTGGAAGTTTGCTCTAGGGATATTGCATTATTGTTTCTCTTAACAGAGTGTAAATAAGCCTGACTAAAGCTGATATTAGCATGTAGTTTTGTAGCATGAATATATTAATTCAATGCAGTGTTATATATAAATATGTAAAATCAATTATTAAATCTGTCTGATGAGTGTGTAAGCACGAAACTCCAAATAACAGAAACCATGTGTCATCTTGTTTGATCGCCATGTAAGGTATGTAATAGGCCGTGAACAGAGACGGCAGACAACGAGAATAAAAGCACGTGTAGTTTAATGGCGAACTGAAACAGAAGATCAAAACAAGCCTGTCAAGACTGACGGGTAACATGCGTGACGTGTGACAGGCAACAGTATCGGCTAGTTCCTCACATAAATTCAGTGTTATAAATATAGAAGTTTAATGTTATAAATATGTTAATTCAATGTTTTAAGGTGGCAAACAAAGTCTTTGGTATTATACTATGCCATCTACACAAGTTGTGCATTCATAGTGTTTTCTAATGTGGGACTTTTCTTGCTTCAAACATGAATGAGTATTGAGACAAGACAAGACAAGCTTTGTTTTTTTTTTAAAGACCGAAAGTTATTCAGCAACTCAATGGTCTAATTTCCCATACTCCTGTATGGTATGATTAATTCTATTTTAAACATGAACTGCAGTTACGTATGGCACGATCCTCGCAGTAGATAGCGCTATTTAAGCAATAGAGAAAATCAGACCTGAAGGATCGTGCCATACGTATCTAATACCACAGTTCAAAATATATGAACTTCATATATTTCATTGTATCTGATGAACTGCAGTTGTTAATTAAAACTGGAATGCTAGACTGGTCCAGGTCTTAGTGACTTTGGCTCGATCTATTCTAAGAATGACAGGGGTCGCCAAGCAATATTTTAAATAGGGCCTCATTTGAACTTCAATATAATTGCTATTTATTAAGCAACTGATGAATAGCATGTGCAAATTATTGATATTAGGCTTGGTTCAAGCCAATACAATTAATTTGTCCTAGTTGAATGCAGGACTCACTACCTCATCCCAATGTGGCTTGGTAGTTCTGTAGGTTATGGCACATTATTTTGTGCAAGAGTGTGAGTTTGAATCCCATGAAAGTTTGGAATATTTTAAGACTTCTTTAAATGGCATAAATATTTGTGTAAATATTTGATTGTCTCCAATAGTGGGTCAAATATTTGAAATAACCACATAAGGATGTTTTATGTTTTGTTTAATTTTTTGTCCATATCTAGTATATTTATAAATGACCTATTTTTCCTGTATGGGAATGCCCTCAAGCTTTAACGTTATGACTGACTAATTATTTGTTTTTAGGAAGTATGAGAGGAAAAGTTTGATAAAAGGTTTACATAGTTCTTGTAGGGGTTTTTCAAACAGATCAGGTGCTGAAAAATACATTTTAACATTTTTGCTCCATATCAAAGCCATTCTGAAGAGAAAATTAATGGCCCTGAGGCAGCAGATAATGATAGTCCATCCTTTCAAATTTCAAATACCTTTTTTATTCTTTATTTTATTCTTCATACTTGGTTATTTGATAAACTAAGCTTCAATTTTGATTTGTCTATTGGTTGTGACTTGGCTCATAAAAAGCTTTTCTGGTGTCTCAGGGAGAGATTCAGGAAATTTTTTATTGGGGGGGGGGGGACGAGGACAAAAAAAACTACCTTTTGATTAACCCATATCTGATTATTAACCTTTTCCCCCTCTTCACTTCTGTCAGTATCAATTTATGAATATCTTTATCCAGGAAAGCTGCATCAGTATTAGCAAAGCACCCGACTCGAATAAAAAATGGACAGGAGGCACGTAAATTGGTAAGCTGCAGGTTTTTGTTTGTCAGTTTCTGAAAACCAAAAATATGAAAAAATACATCCATTCAGTTAAAGAAAATTGAGCTCTGTCAAAAAGGTTTTTAAGCATGTGTTTTCAATTGATAACTGCTACACCCAACACATGAAACTTAGCAAGAGTTAAGGACTGATTGAGAAAAGACAGTCATCATCTTTGAATTGAGTGTCCATTTAAATGTAATTCAGGAGTACTGGATTGGTTTTGCTTTATGTTGCTCAGTGTAATTGGCTTAGAAAATGTCGTCATGGCACCTCCTCAACCAATCAGATGCAAAAGTTATTTCACACAATTGTCAACCTGGCCAATTGTATTTTTACTGTGCTCCAGTTATTCACCTTTTTCTTTATTACTTTGAGTTCTCCTTGGCTCATTTTAATATTTTCCCGTGCCTCTTTTTGGCTGTTGTGATTACTTTCAGTTGGATTTGTTTTATTATGAATAATTTTCAATCAATCTTTTCTCTATTATCAATAGTTATTGCATCATCCAATTAAAAATGAGCAATTAGGGTTATTAAATTTAGTCTTTATATTATCTTTTCATTGATGTGCTTTCTGTATACTTGCAACACACCAGCCTGGGATTGGAGATAAGATTGGGAAAAAGATAGATGAGTTTATCAAAACAGGAAAGTTGGAAAAACTTGAAAAGGTAATAATATTACGCACCATGCAATTGATCTATTCTTCTGGTTTTAAAAGTCCTATTCAACAGGTGACAAGTATTCACTGCAGGTTGACTCTACCACCCTGTCTCCCTCCCCTCTCTCCCTCCCCTCTCTCCCTCCCCTTTCTCCCTCCCCTCTCTCCCACCTCCTCTCCCTCCCCTCTCTCCTCTCTCTCCCTCCTCTCCCTCCCCTCTTTCTCCCTCCCCTCTTTCTCCCTCCTCTCTCTCCCTCCTCTCTCTCCCTCCTCTCCCTCCCCTCTCTCCTCTCTCTCCCTCCTCTCCCTCCCCTCTCTCCTCTCCCTCCCTTCTCTCCCTCCCTCTCCCTCTCTATCCCTCCCCTCCCTCCTGTCCATCCACTCTATCCCTCCCCTCTCTCCCACCTCCTCTCCCTTCCCCCTTTCTCACTCCTCCCTTTCTCCCTCTCTCCCTCCCCTCTCTTCCTCTCCCTTCCCTCTCTTCTACCCTCTCTACCACCCTCCTCTCCCACCTCCCCCTCCCACCCCCCTCACCCCCTTTCTCCCCCTCCCTCACCCTTTCTCCCACCCCACTGTCTCCCACCCCTGTTTACCACTTCCCTCCCCCACCCCTATCTTCCACCCAGACCTTTTCTTAATAATAATAATAATAATAATAATTTATTTCTTATATAGCACTACTTACAATAACAGATCAATAGCGCTTTACAACTGATATCTCTAAATATTAAAATCTCATCTAATTAAAAAATAAATAGATAAATAAATAATAATTACATATTACAGTTAAATTGGCTATATAGGATTCATAATTTATCTTCTATTAAAAGGTTTGCCTAAAAAGAAAAGTCTTAATTGAATTCTTAAAAATTTCTACAGATCGAATATTGCGTAGTTGCAATGGAAGCTCATTCCATAGATGTGGTGCAGCTGCCTGAAATGCACGTTTACCCAAGGTTGCCATCATTTTGCCTCTAGGTGGCTCTAATAAAATACCCGAGTTAGATCTAAGATTGTACAAGGACTTGCGTTTGATAACTAAAAGATTGCTAATATTTGCGGGTGCGAGGCCATGGATGACTTTAAAAGTTAATAATAGGATCTTAAAGTGTATACGCGCTAGTACTGGTAACCAGTGTAACTCATAGAGTACTGGAGTAATGTGAGAATACTTCCTGATATCCATAATTAGTCTGGCGGCAGCATTTTGCACGCGTTGTAACTTAGCTATTTGCTCTTTGGGAAGGCCATACAATAAAGCATTACAGTAATCTAACCTACTCGAGATGAATGCGTGTACCAAAGTGAGTAAGCTGTCTCTCGATAAATACTTCTTAATGCGTCTAATATTATGCAAGTAGAAAAAACCCTCCTTACATATATTAGTAATATGGTGGCGCATATTCAGGTTTGGATCAAGCCAGCTCCCAAGGTTCTTAACTTGGTGGCTAGATTTTATCTCTGAACCACCTACTTTAATATTCATAGCCTGTAATTTGTTAAGTTGCTGGCGCGTTCCAATAATAATAAACTCAGTCTTGTCATCATTAAGAAGGAGTCTATCATGGATCAGCCAGCGCCTGATCTTCTCGATACAACATTCCATCGCACGGATTGCATCTTCCTGGGATGTGTTACTGATAGGTTTGAAACTCAGATAAATCTGTGTGTCGTCGGCATAGCAATGCACGTGTGGAAGTTGATCTTCAACCACTCTGAATAGCTTGGATACATAGATTAGAAACAGCAGGGGGCCCAGACATGACCCTTGTGGGACACCACACTCCAGGCTAAAGCGCTCTGAAAGAGATCCGTCGATGGAGACTCGCTGGCCTCTTTTTGCCAGATACGACCTGAACCATTCCAACGCCAATCCGCATATCCCAAGCTCCTCAGGTTCAGACAAAGCTGTCACTTTAATTGATTTTTATCATTTTGACAAAACTGATTGTTTTTCAGATCAGAGCAGATGACACTACAAAAGCCATACAGGAGCTGACAAGAGTGTCTGGTATTGGGTAAGTCACAGTACTGTAACTGTTTCTGTAAAACATTATTGCTGGCTAGAGAAGTTAGATCAGTTTTAAAGTTTAACTTATTTTAGGAATGTAACTTGTGATTTTCAATTAATGTAAATACAACACTGAGCTCATGTTTTACATTTTAAATAAAGTTTTGGTTCACAGAAGGGAACTCAACAAAACTGCATGCAGTGAATTCAAGATAACATTTTGTTTTTCTTCTGCAGGCCTGCTGTGGCACGCAAGCTTGTAGAAGATGGAGTAGCAACAGTAGAAGGTAGCTTGAGCTTAATTGAAGTAGGGTGACTGATACAACTGCAGTGTGCTAGGCTGACGTGTAGCATCTGCCAGTGCTTAATGATCAATCAGAAATGACATAGTCAGATCTATCATGCATTGCCATGTCCTAATGTCGGTCAATTTTATTAAAGCAATTAGTTTGAAGTATGTGCAGTCGTAAGGGAAGGTAAACGTAACCACAAATAATAACAGAGGTCAGTAAGCTGAATAGCTATTTTCAGATTTCATGAAAAACTCATATTTTTCTGAATAAAAATAGCCTCGATTCTGTATAGACAGATATGTAACGAATGATTTTGAATTTGGATTGGCCTAAGGAAGAATGGGGGAACTCCTTCATCAATAATTCAACTTTGAGAGTTTTTGTCATGTATACTTAATTGATTGCATGGTTTTAGAAACTACCACACTTTGTGGTGTACAGTTTATACTGTTCCATTACTTTTTTTTCTTTTAGGTCTGAAAAAGGTTCAAGAACGTCTTAATCACCATCAGAAGATTGGACTCAAGTAGGTAACATGTGAACTGAAGTTAATACTCAATAAACAAAGTTATAAAAAGGCTGGTTAATTAACTACTACACAAGTCATGTGATGGTGATGTTGCTACAGGGCTGGACACTAATGGTAGCCAACCAGCCACAGACTAATAGAAACTCAGTTTTGGCTAATGGTTTTCGATTTCCACTTGCCAGTTTGGTTAGTAAACAAACTGAAATTGTTGTAACATCTAAGATGTCACTAGTCACTTGGCTAGTAAGTTGAAAAGTTAGTTTCGAGTCCTGTTGTTAGTCTCGGTGACTATAAGATGAGTTAGGAAAATCAATTTTCTCAAACATACCAAAGTTACTAGCCAATCTTCCCTAATAAGTTATTCTGTTTAGAATGTTCTTTTCCTATTTTGGTTATTTCTGAGGGTTCTGTTATTGTGGAACATAGCTCCCTGTGGGCAACTTTTTGAAAGAAGTGTGATAAACATGACATTGTTTCTTATTCATAAGTGCCAGAATGTATAAATGAGAAATTGCTCTGACTGATTTTGAATTGCACCTTTCGGAGAGTCACTTCTCCTGAGGGTGTTACTACCTTTGGAGAATTTCTGCTTTCAATTTTGTAAACTGTAATCATATACGTTCACTTAGTTCAGAGGTTGTTAACTTCAATATTGGAACCTTGCGATGAGAAATTTTTCTATTTTTGAAATTAGATATCTTGAGCAATTTGAGAAGCGTATACCAAGGGATGAGATGCTGCAACTTCAGGTGAATACATAATGGATGACAGATCTGAAATGATTGAGAAAACCTGATGTTAGATTTTACTAGTTCCTTAAAAGAACGTGTTAGCTTAGACCTTGTAATTGTAAGCCATCCTTATAATAATGTTTTTTTTTTTCACTTGTAGTCTTGTGACCATTTCCTCAAACTCTCCGTATTTTAGCCAAAATCTGCATTTCATATACTTAGTTCATTATTCGGCTGGCAGTGCCTGTGGGCATTGTGAAGCAAATTCCTATGATTTTTTTGATTGGCTACCCGCGCCCGCGCGGGCAAAATGGGCCCATCTTGTCCGCTCGAGGTTGCCCGCTTTCATCCCGTATAAGAAAAAAAAAATGTCGAGTGGACTTACAGAGTTCATAGTTTTTGGACGTTGTCGGCTATGGAGTTGCAAAAAGCGACAGAAGACAATTAAAAACAAAAACAAAAAAAGAAAGAAGAAAAAAAGAAAAGGAAACGTAAATGACTCCCGTGGGTTTTCACGCTACAAACACAGTTGGCTTTATTTCCCGCCTCTCGAAATGTACAAGTCATTTTTGATTCTTACTAAAGTTACATCTTTTTGCTATATATAAATCCCTTATTGACCAAGCTTGTTCGGTTAATATGGCTGGATATAAGCCTTGTTAATTTTTTGCGTTTTTATAGACCTCTACTTCGTCTCGGTCCATAAAAACGTAAATCAAACGAGAACTCGGTCATCTTGACCTCACGCTCAATCAATAATGTACACTTACTGATTTTTCTATCCTTTTCATGTACCTGTTTGTTTTTAAAGTGTGAGTCTTCTTTCCTACCGATGCATTCCACATCTAGTAATTTTTCTTAAACTTATCTTGCCTCTCAGGAAATAATCTTAAAGAAGATAGAGAAGTTTAACAAGGATGTAATCCCAACAGTTTGTGGAAGTTTTAGGAGAGGTGATTACATTGAGAAAATTAAAGAAAATGCTATCAGTTTCGAGAAAAAGGATAAAATTATTCCACATCCTTTGGAGCTATTGAAAGTGAATACATGTCACATACTTAATAGAGAGAGAGATGTAGCACTGTGTTTACGTGAAAGAGCAAACGTCAGCTTGTCCTTTCACGTTTCACGTAAAATAGCGCGAACCTTGCTGCTTTAACTTTGTTTGAGCTCACTTCATGGTGGAATTTAAGGCGCCCTTGTATGAGGGTCCCCTATATACCCCTCTGTTAAACTAAGTTACGTAAAAAGTATTTGGCCTTTTTCACGCATCACGAATAATATCCACAACTCATTCACGTTCACGCGAAATTAAAGACAATCACGTTGAATTGATATATTTTTTTCCAGTCTTGAGCAGTCTCACGCGACAAAAGAGGATGTGATGTCTTGCCTTATTTGTTCAAGAACCATTAATGGTCTGTTTTCTGACTTGTATCGATCCACATCTCCTGTCAAAACCCTAACCACGGCCGTTCGAGAACAATACGTTCATTTTCATGACAATAAAATAGTCGGAAATTCATCACGCAAAGCAAAATAGTTTACGAATCACGTTTATTAATTCACGGGTCTCGTTTAAGAGAAAAAATTCGTTCACGTGAACATGAAAAGATCTTATCATCTTAAATCGTGATTCACGAATAAAGAAAAAGTCAAATCACGATTCACGAGAAAAAAAAATGGCTCAATCACGCTTCACGTAAAAAATACAGAAGACCCTCTTGTATGACTTACAAGGAATAGTTTTAGGGTCCTTTTCCCAGCGATTAACTTCTATTCTGTGAGATAAAAAGTGAAGAAAATCTCAGGTATACTGCAAAAGCGAAACAGGTTACTTTCGCGTAGAAACGGCAAAGCGCAACCGGCAAACGTGAAAAAGTGGCGGGAAAAAGCAAATCCACGTGGTAACTCTTGCCGTTTACGTCTCACGTAAACACGGTGCTAAACATCTCTCTATTAAGTGCAGGAACACGTGAATAACCAAGAATCGTTTGACTTTAGTTTTGCTCCTTAATTGTTGACAGGGTGGTTACAAGTTGCCTATTTCAGCTGACCTAGAGCGAAGCGAGGAAAAATCTGCGCAATTTCATTTGGTTTTTGGCCCTCAAAGGAATTGGTGATCTCAAAACAAACCCGTTTGCTACTTCACTGGAGCAACCAAGCTCTCCTATTTTCTAATTTGCAATTTCAGGTGCTTCTTCTAGTGGCGACATTGACGTATTAGTGACACACCCTTCGTTTGTGTCTACAGATACTGACTTTGACAAGGTGAGAGATTTCTATAGTGAAGGGAGCGTCTCCTTTTTGGTTCGAAATATGACTGGTGTAACCTTATATGCGACACCGTAACCAAACTGTAGAATATCGTAGTTGCACATCTTCGAACGAAGTGGTTCTTCGCCCGATGATTCTACATCGAATTGGAATTATTAAGTCAATTTTAGAAAGATTGGGTTGCACATGTTATCATTGTCAATTTCTCACATACTTTTTCTTAGCAGCCATGAAAATTATGTGGTTTCTGAACCATAATTCTCCTTCGAACTCATAGTGGTCCGTATTTAACGCCAAGTTTGGATCTAACCTTGGCCAATGCGCCAACAATTCTCCCATTTCAGAGTTCCATTATAATTTTGATTCTCAGTAACAGACTTAACTTTCTTTATGTGCATCATGAAATTAATGTGTTTTCTTAATTTTCCGATTGTAGAAGGCTCTTATGCGTGGTATTGTTGACACGCTGACAAAAGCAGGGTTTGTGACGGATTCAATATCCCTCGGTGATACTAAGTTTATGGTAGGGATTTCACTCTACGTGTATTGTATCAAACAAAATCGAGTTTTTTGTAAGTAGATTAAGCAAGGTGGCGACTTTTGAGCTCGGTTAAGAAAAATAGAGAAAGATGTTTTTCGTCTTGTCACGAGCGTGGGGACAAAGAAGAAATTCTGAGTCCCCATGAGGAATCAAAGCTCAGATCTTCGGATTCTGCGCTTCAGTATGAGTAAGGCCCATTACGAAGTTCCTGTGTGACACGCATTCTGCATACTGTTAGGATCGGTAATGTCGATAGCGTCATGTTTTGAAAGTAGATTAAGAAAGATGGTAAGTTTTGGGGATTCAGAATTTTTCCTTTGTCCCACACTCATGACAAGACGAAAAGCATCTTTCTCTATTTCTCTACTGAGTTCAAAACATCTTTCTTAAGTTTGATGTTATTGCCCCTTGAGCAATCATCCGCAATCAATCTTATATAAATGATGAATTTTTAATAGAGTCCATCCAAAGCCCTTCGTTACCTCTTCCTGTTTTTCTTTAATCCCTTTTCTCCCCGTTCATTTGTGTTTCCACTCCTTTCTTCTTCCTTTTCTCTGTTTTTCTGGCCGTTCATCAGTTGTTAGTGCCTCGATGCTTTCGTGCCTTCGCCTATTGGTGGTGCCTTCGTCAATTCCCCGATTCGTCGTCCAATCCCTTCGTTTCTTCGAGCCTTCAAGCCTTTTGTGCCTTTATGCTTAGGTGTCTTTGTACCTTCCAGCCCTTCACCCCTTCAAAAACTCCACTTTCTTTAGTTGATTACTGATTGTTCAACAAATCTGCACTTTACGATAAACCCTTCGACGGAAGAACTTACCTTGGAAAATAATGTTAATTGACGGGTCACCCTAAAGAGTTTTAAAGCTGACATTTCGAGCGTTAGCACTTCGTCAGAGCTCTTCCACGTTCGCTCTGACGAAGGGCCAACGCTCGAAACGTCAGCTTTGAAACTCTACGGTGGCCAATTTACTTTATCAACTCAGTTGATAAAACCAAAGTGACCTCGTTACTCCCACCGACGCAGCACCACAGTTTCCTTAGCAACTTATCCCCTTTACCTCGGTAGACCATTTTCACTGATGAACCATTACTTTGATAGGGGGTCTGTATTCTACCGAAATCAGAAGAACCATTACATAGAAGGATCGATATCAGGTAGGGAAACGTCTGTCTCAGGATTTTCAATAAGATTTATATAGGCGTAAAGAAATTTACTCGCACGAGAAGAAGATGATAATTAAGATTTCCTATCAGGGAACATCGAAATTACATAGGTTGTAGAGACCCAATGTCTCTACTCGGTTATCAAGGACAACCAAACTCTTGACATGCGTTGAATTGTATCGTTGTTTCATTCAAACTAACAAATAATTAACTAACAAACAATTTATCCAATGAACAAAAGAACGATTCAAAGTTTTCCGTACCCAGATAACGGAAAAAGTAAATAAACTAAGGGAAAACAAAATACAAACGTGCCATGTGCTTTTCTCATCAAACTCCTCAAACTCCTCAAACTCAACAACAAAGAAAAAAGGAAAAACAGTCAATGAGGTCAGCGGCTAAATGTATCTAAGTCGTCACATAGTGTCCATTTAAAACTAACATAGGTCGTTAGTATAAAAAAAAGAAATTTCAGTTTCTGGATAAAGCGTTCTTGGTACCTTTCAAAAAATCAACATTTAGTTTTGTATGAAGGCTATACTCGCAGTAATGAACCCTACTTATGTAGTTGTGGAAATGAGGCCTGAAAAAAATTCATACCCCACTCAAACGAATATAAAACAGTTATTAAGTAACCTTAATTGGGGTGTGTCAACACGAGCCGTATGCGACCCTCTTTATTATACCTTCATTAACAAAACTGATAGGAATGATACATCAACGGAATGAAAACTCGGAAATGTAAAAAATAAAGCAAGAAAAACTACCCTACAAAACAATCTAAACTATGTTCGTATATGCAAAAACCTACTTCTAAGAGAAACTGACAATCTCTAGTCACTGGGTGTTTACTTTTGAGGGCGTAGGGACGGTCATAAGACGCGAATGAATATAAATGACAACAGCTCGAATTTATAGCCTACCGCTAATGAAGCAATTATAACAACATACTATGCAACACCCCAAAGAAAGGGTTACGTTACCCATGATAAATACATTTATTAACTATAACAGGTTAATCCCTAATGATCAGTACTTCTGTGGGATTTTGTACTTCACTGGCAGTGACGAATTTAACAGAAGAATGCGACACGAAGCGCTAGAGAAAGGTTTCACTCTAAATGAATATTCTATAAGGTTAGTTTCTCATGATATCGTTTTAACAGATACATGACGAAAGTGTTTTTTGAAGCAGGCAGTAAAATGAAGCAGATCGCGTAGGTGACAAGTAACTTCTATTGCAAGAAAAACAATGACACTTTATTCTTGTATTTTACCCCGTATCGCATCATGTACGTTGTTCAAAGGATAGCCTACGTGTAGCCTTACCCTTCCCCCCGAGGAGAAACAAACCGTTCCCTCCCGTTTCTCCTTGGGGGGAGGGTACGGCTACACGTAGGCTATTCAAAGGATCCATTTTTTCTTCCATTCCAGGCCACTGGGAAGTACAGGTAAGTTGCTGTCTTTTTTTGTGTGGTGGTTTTAAGAAGAGTAATGATAAGAGTAACCTTGACAACCGTGTTTCGCTTAAGAACGAGTGCCCGTCCGCGATCAAAAGCGGAACGGTGCTACCACCCTACCGGCAATTCTTACGATCCTTCGGTGTTAGTCTTTGCTGTGGTGGCTGGTGTCACAAGATGTACTATTATTGCTTTGAGCATCTGGTAGAGATCAAATTTTGAGGCGCGACAGAGACACGGCTCGTGGCGGTAAGCTTGCCTTGCTCCGATTGGAAATGTTCTGGTTGGACTCCTGGGCTGGGGTCATCGAGCGAGACTTTAAAAATACTTAGACTGTGTTCACACTTAGCGGCCGAGCGTTAGAGCCAGGGCATCGGCACAAAATGTTGCTGTGTTCACACATAGGTAACCCAATACAGCAGTGCCGGTTGAGTGCCCGCGTACAGTGCTAAAGGTATCGACACCTGCGTGTTGAAGTCGCCTTGTACTATACTTTGGCAACATTAAAATGAAACAACTCCCACTCAAAGTTTGTCATTGCCGTTTAGGTGTACCGGGCGAACCGATTCCAGTTTCAAGCGAAGAAGAGATATTTGAAATTATTGGCATGGATTACAAAGAACCGTCTGAGAGAAATCTTTGAGGAAAAATTGCCTCTCAAAAGCCATCGATAATTTTTCTAAAGCCTTTACTGTATGCATCTTGTACAACCCACGTTGAATGACTCGTTAACGAACATTCTTCTCGCTTTGAGGTTATCAATCAGTTCTTTAAGCTCTATCAACTACATTGTACCAGGGTTTGAGGTCTGATGTTGGAAATAGGCAGCCTGGATTTATAAATATATACTTATTTAGACGGTGATATGTGTAAATTTGTAGTCACTGCTTTACTCTTATTCGTTACCAAATATGAAAACACTAGTGCTTGTCTCTAACATTTGTGATAGGGATGTTAGCGTTTAGCATGAAAATTTTGCGATATATTTAAATTGTACTACACGGTAAAGAAAAATGTCGAGTTACTGTACACTGTACTCAAAAAGAGATATTTCTCTAGATTCTATTACACCCTCGAACCTTCAATTTCTTTTAAAAGTAACGGCAAAACCACATGCAAAAAGTGTATTCTTACCCACCCCACCCACACTCCTGGGAGTTTGTAAGGTGAGGAATTTTGGTAGCGATTTGTTTTCTGATAATTTCAGTTTTTGTGTTTGTTTGTTTGTTTTCTTTTTTCGTATCATTTCTTTCCCGCAATCAAAGGCAATACGCTAGTACATTTCGCAGTTATAATTCGCTCCAATCTTAGTATCAGTGACATTATTTTTTTCTTCCCTTAATCAAGTTTAATATGCTCACATTTGAACTGCTTCGTATGATCGCTGCCAGAAGGAATAGCGAACGGTTGTCAATCAAAGTTTATCGCTCCAGCTGGTCGGGGTAACGTCATGAATTAGTTCCCTTCGAAGTTCAGCGGTAAGACCAGCGAAAACCCCAGTAAAGGTCGACAAAATATAGTTTATTTTCTCCTTCACACGTTCGTTTAACCTCGCATTTATGCTGTTATATGTATTCAACTTTAGTTTAGAGCCCGTTTTAACTCCCTTGATTTTCGTGCCAACGGTACAACCTTCCTGTGTTGATTAGAAAAGAAAGTCAGAGGATGAATTTAATTTACATATAAATATTTTTTTCACACCTCTATGTCAACAACACTTAGGAGAACTCTTTGCTCTTGTCTATTTTGCGAACCAAAGCGTTCACAAATGGCTTTTTAAAGGAGGTGTTTTCAATAGCTGTATTTGCTTTTGTAGCCTTGAAATGTTTGCGCAAACGGTAATAAAATTGTGCAAACGTTTTCAGGGATTAAGGTGTCTGATTGAAGAGAAAAGTGATTTACTCGCTGCTTAAGCGCGCGTGGCTCTTCATTTCTTAGTTGTCAAGGTGATATTTGACAACTGAGGTGACAGAGAGTGTCCGGCACGCGCGGGTTTTTAACGTGCGCTTCGAAAAAATCGCTAGTTGATCGGGGTATATTCAAGCAGAACTCTTCATTCTGAATCGTAAGCTAAGGGATACCATTGAAAGGAGCTGGCTGATGCTTTATGAAGTCTCCACGTGCCTACAGAGGAAAATTTTACAGTTGCTTTTGCACGCTTTGGTGCCTCGTAAAGCTCGAAGAAAGTACATATCGAAGATGGAAGAATGAGTGGCCTTCCTTCTGAGAGAAAGTAAGCAGTTCCCATATTGTAACTTCTGCTTTGTTTGGCTGAATATTATTTTCATTTCAAGCTGTTGTTGTTGAGTAAATATTTTAGGTTCGTGTGGTCTTTGTTTACACATTAGGCACCGTGAGTGACGAGATACGACTTATTATTGAAAAGTGGAAGCGTTGTACTTGAGACGATGACAGGGTGTTTTATTTCTCTTCAGGCTATCGATGGGGAAAGAAGAGCGTTCAAAAGACAGAAAACAGCATCTACTTCCTTTCTTGAAGCAAACAGGATCGAAGAAATCCATAAACCTCACACAGGTAATAAACTTTGACAGCTACAATTTCAGCTTTCCAAGTTTCTGTAGTGTCTGCAGTCCTAGCGATTTTGAGCCTGGATGAAGTCCCTAATCTTGTCTTGTTCGCACTATATATTTTTTACGCAATTATTTGGAAGGTTAGCATTGCCTTAAGTTTTGGAGTTGAATGCAGATTCTTAGACGATATTTAATATACGTAATTCGGCCGGTTGAATTTAATAACACGTGTGTAATACACGATGTCCAGCCGTGTCGATTTAAGGAAAACACTCGACGATAGACTGTATGAAAAACTGTAACTCATCACAAATCAATTATAACACGAAGGTTTAAACCGATTGAAAGTCGTAACATCGGCCTTAAAATTACAATAAATTACTGACAATTAATCCTCATTGTTTATCATCGGAAATCTGATACTGGTCATCGAAAAATGGGATAAATTCAGATTTGACAATAGCAATTTCTCTTGCGCAAAAACGCATCAGTTCCTATTAGACATAACGTCGTAATTTTGGTGATAAAACTAGGGCACGGATTCGAATGTGCAAAGGAAGGTTGTAAAACTGATTATCAAACAATTCGATGCCTCTTTTTCTCACCATCCACGGTTGTACCACTACAATTGGGGAAAAGATAATTTTTATTTTAGCTGCGCGCATATGCATGTTTACATAATTTCGTGTGACGGGCCGTCACTAGCACTTCATGCTTCGTTTCATTAACAACAAATAGTTATTTGAAATTCGAATCTTTGTCTCACCTGCTACTAGTTAAATTATTTATTTTATTGGACAGCATTTTTTTTCTTCAGGTAAGAAAAGGCACGGATTATTGAATGAAACAGTGAAACTATATCTTGGTTGAAAAATGTTAACTTGATTTAATGTATACAGTCTGAAAAAAAGAGCTACGATAATTTCTTGCTGAGAACAAACCAAAGGAGTTTAGTTTTATTCCTGTGAAAAACAACTAGCTCAAGGTTAGTTATAGTATTTTGTTTAGTAAATTAACAACGCTTTCTAAATGTTCGACATTTTTTCTCACTGATACGGAAAATATTAAAGTATAATCTCAGAACTACTGTTAACTGAGATATGGTTAGAAGACCTACATGTTAGAATTAAATGTTTCTTAGATTAAGAATTCCTTTTTTCGTTGTTGTCATGGTCTGAAAATCATTAACATAAACTTTCAACTGGCAAAAAAATATTGTTACTCTTAGCGATTGGTCGCAGCCTTAAAGTTTTTAAAACCTAGGAAACCAATTATTTATAATTTATTTACGCACATGCTTTGACAGTTTGGAAATAATTTGAACTGTTGGTCTCTTCCTTGAATGATAGCCTCTAAAATAAGTCTTTGTTTTGACTTTAACTTATCCTTTTTTAGTATTCTTATTAATCCTTTGTGCTTTAACTGGTTTAAAATTCATCATGATTGCCGTGGAAGTATTATCATCATTGATATTGAAGGCCAGTATTGTTTTTAGTAGATAATGATCCTGGGCTGGTTACTAAGCAACTGCAATAATGAATGTCAATCGGTTCTCCGTTATTGTAATTATAAACCTCCACAGTTATAAATAGAAACATGCTCAACACAAGCCTTCAACGATATTCAAAAGTTTTGATCATTATTGTTAAAGTGGAATGAAATATCTACAATTTCTACTTTTTCTATCCATCGATTGATATATGATTCCAATTTGACTGGTAGCTTTTGATTAATTATAATTAAAAATGTTAGATAACTTTATAGGTTGTACGTATGATGCACGATCCTCGCAGTAGATAGGGCTATTTAAGCAATAGTGAAAATCAGACCTGAAAAAAATCAGGCCTGTACGGGACTCAAACCACTGACCTCTGCAATACTAGTGCAGCGCTCTACCAATTGAGCTAACAAGCCAACTGGGAGCAGGCCGTTAAGTTGATTCATAATAAACCTGTGAAAGTGATAAATGAGATACAATGAATATATGAATATCATATATTTTGAACTGCGGTATTAGATACATATAATGCATCATACGTATCTAAGAGGATTTGATATTAGAGGATTTGATGCATCATACATATCTAATACCGCAGTTCAAAATATATGATCTTCATATATTCATTGTATCTCATTTATAGGTTGTTGTGGACCTTTCATTGTTTTTCACTCTAGCACAACCCAAACTGTTGTCTAATTTATTTATTTACTTAGATAATAAAACTTACTCTTTATACATTAAGTGTCCTATGGATTCACCACTGTATGATTTAGTATAACACTGATGTGTTCATTCTAATGAAGTTTGAATTAAAATTTGTTCAAGGAATTAATGCTAATCCATCTCTCAGACCAATTACTTGTAAGACAGACTGGGGAGATATTGTGTTGTTTTTTTTTTTTTTTCAGCGTCTTTATTAAAATTTTTATGTTAGTTTTTTTTTTTTTTTAGTACAGTTGACATTTACCTCTGTTGTAAAATTACACCCACCAGCGGGTTAATAGACCATGTCATGAGTTGAACAAATATCTGTGAGAGTAATAATGTCACAGACTTTTGTGAATGGTTTTAACACAAGATCCAAAATTGAAATTAAATAATTACTGTGTGTGATGTATTGTTTAAATTTATAAAAACATACACATGTTGAGTTGAAGGAAAGTAATTTAAAACAAAGTCGTGAGTTTTTCTTCTAAGTCCTTTTTTTTTTTTATACACTAGATGTATGTAGTTTATAAACTGTCATCGATAATGTATTAATTAAAATGGCAATATAAATTCTAGTGCTTGTGTTTAGTTTTCTAACCATTATTTTAATTTACAGTTGTGAAACCTCAACATAATGAGACATGCATGCAAAATTTCCACTAACATTCTTATGAATTTTTTATGAGGTCCAGTGTTTTTGAAAACTAAAATCTAACAAAATTCACAGACAGCTTTTTAAAAAGGCTCTTCTGATGAAGGAATAACATTATGGGGTCTGCTGTAATTCTTAAGCGCAAAGCGTATCATAGTTCATCAGAAGGGACCAGTAGCAATATTGATAGCAGTGTGGTGAGTTGCCAAATTGAGGAATTTCATGTTGAAAGTTTGTCACAGCAAGCACTCAATACAGATATTATGTTCTTTAAACTTTTCTTTACCTGCAGACTAAAGGAAATATACAGCAACATTTGGCCCAGATTCACTGAAACTAGATAAAGTTAATTGAATGTTTAAATTTCAGGGGTGGAAAACATGTATTTGGTAGTATTTTTAAAATAAATTTTGATGAAGGACAGAGAATATTTTAGAAAATCATGCTGGTTTGCAAAAATTCCAAATGATGAAACTCTTTCATCAAATTGAAATAAGATGTCATCTTCAGTAAATTATTAGTTGTGCTGTATATATTTTTTTTGAGTCTATAATGGTGTTGAAATGAAGAAGAATTTTTCTATCGTAGCAAACCCAGAAGTGTAAAGTTTATTTATTTATAGCTAAACTATTGTACCTAGTATGTAAATGCATTTGCACTCAGTTTTAGAATGTTTGGCATGAAGAGATAAGAGCATTGACTTAATTCACAGAAACTACATAAAATTAATAATTGGTGCGATTGTGATGTGTACAGGTCTGCTGGTTGAGTCACAGAGATGAAAAGTTGGAATGACTGCAAATGTATATTAATTAGCAAGGAGGAAATAATTGCAGAAGGGGCAGCTGAGAACAACTCATTCTCAATATTTAAATTCAAATTCTATACACCATCTGCTAAACATGTCCTGTAACTTTAGCGCTGAGAATTTGGTGTTAAATCAAATTGTACTTGCCAACTGATATGTTTCTTCTCAACAATTTTCTGCCTGAAACTGTATTGAAAGTGTGAAGATAAATTTCAGTTTGGTCACCCCTGAGAATGGAAGTGCAAAGTTCCTTCTAACACTTGTAATGCCACACTTTTGAGAGGAATAATACCATGGAATATACCAAGAGTCAGTTGTAATTCTTCTTATTACACAACTCGGGAAGTCAGAGGGCCAATAACTAAAATCAACCAATCAAAATGCTCTATTGCCGGTCAATATTCTCTCAGTATTGGACTGGGCACTGTCCCGAATGGTCCCAAATGATACCGCACTTGTGTCCCTTTGAGCTTTAGTCGTGTAATAAATCTCTTATTAACCAAGCTTGCTCGGGACCGTACTGGAAGAATATCGGCCCTCTGTCTTTTTTTGTACAGACCAAATGCAGGGAGGTCTGTACTGTCAAGACCTCGGGCCGACATTCTCCCAGTACGGCCCTCATGCTTGGTTAATAAGATATATGTATACTGAAAACTCTGATAATCAGCCTTTAATTGGTGGATGTTTATGCAATTGAAAATAATGTGACTGTTGAGAGGGATATATTATGATACACCAGGAGAAAGTATTAAATGACTATTTTAAACTGTGCAACAGAAAATTCAGTGGCCAACACAAAAAATGCAACATACAAGCAATACTAGTAGCCATTTCACGCTAGAGAAACTACCATGACTTAGCTCCAGCATGCTGTGTAAGTCGGGTAACTCCATGCAGTGCTAACGTTTACTTTACTTTAATGACTTTCAGAGTCCAGATCAGAGTAATCATCGCTCAGGAAATGCCCACCCAAGTAGTACATTTGGTAATGGATATCTAAGGTAATTGATGCATGCATCTCTACTCTACCCAAATATCTCATGGTCTTTGGGAGGGTAGGGAAGGGCATAAGTCAACTCTAGGGGATAATTCAGGATGAAAAATATTCATTTCAGGGCTCAACACTAAATTTTCAACTTACTAGCCAAGTGGCTAGTGTCACGACAGTTTCAGTTTGTTCACTAGCCAAACTGGCTGGTGGAAATCAAAAGCCACTTGCCAAAAACTGAATTTCTACTAGTCCAGTGGTATAGCTAAGAATATGGCCTGCTGATTGAGGAAGCCATTCAGCTGGTTGTGTCTAGTCATTTGCAACATCTTGTCTGCAGGGCTACCAAGCTTTGAGTTTACAAAATGGTCAGTGATCCGAAACAGAGAGAGACACTAAAAAATTTATTTTACAGCACCTCATTCCACCATTAATACTTCTGCAGCCTAGACGTAGTTCAGTATTTTTTTTCACCTTTTTGTTTTCAAACGGCAAGGTTTTTTTTTCCTTAAACTGTTAAAAATCAAGACTTGTCTGTCGAGTGATTACCAGTGAAAATCAGCCGGCAACTGCCATATTCTCAGCTGGCGAATTTCCCTGGCCGCCTGCCAGCACTTGAGGACAACCTTGCTAGTCTGTGGCTATTTGGCTACTATTAGTGTTACGCCCAGCATTGTATGAACCTGAATTGCAACCTCAGTCACATTTATTGTAAACCCCTTCACTCCAACATTACTTTCCTTATTCGCCATACTGTTCTCTCTACTGGCAAGGAGAATTTATCTAACAATCAAAGCTTGTTAGGCTCATGATCTAATGTTGAATGATTGGCTCAGCAGTTTTACTGCTTGGAGAAATTACATCTTGGTCACTCCAAGGGTTTAATGGGTAAATGAACTTGGTTTCTCTAAAGCTCGAGTTAAGTAAGAGGACATGTATTTCTTTTGCTACTGTTCTTGGATGAGAAGTCACAAGTCTTTTCCCAAGAGTTGGAGAAAAGGAAGTGTTGTTGAGGTAATCAGTGCATCTGTGGTCTAAACTCTTAGTGTTAAGCACATACTTGCCATTTTTTAAAATTGCCACTCAGTGACCCAAATGAAATGATGTTCCTTGTTTCCAACTTTCAGGGATTGTGAGTGGGAGGGGGTGTTCAAAGTGTGGTAAACCTTCCCTAAGGTGTCCAGCTTCATTGCCAAGTACTTTTTGATAAGTACTTTCACTAAACAGCCATACCATGGCAAATTTCTCTAATTGAACCGTAGTTGTTGAGTGTCAGCTTGTAAGACTGCAATCTAAGGGAAGACCTGTATGGCTTTAAACTCTTTCACTCCCTTTAAGTGACCAAGACAGAATTTCTCTTTACAATGCTCATACAGTATCAAGACAACAAGTGATGAGAATAAAGAAAAGTATCAACTAGTGGATTATTAGTTGATCAGATACCAAGTTCTCTAAAGGAACATCATAAGGATTGTATGACAGGCAGTAGGGGAGAATTATACTGATGGGATCTCCGGAGTGATAGGGTTTACTCCTTAGAGTGCAAAGCATCTAATTTATCTGTTCAGTATCGCAGATGAACCAAGACTCTCTAACTTGTTATTTTACAGCAAGAATGAACTCATTCTCAAGTACACTGAAGGAAAGCCCCTTTTGCAAGGACAGCAGGTATTTATGCACTGTGGTCCGCACATGTATTTCCATTACACTTCTATAACGTTTAAAAAATAGCCTTGTTTTCAAAGGTTACATATTAGCTTCAGGTATGAATTGTAAAATACACAGCTGACATTAAAAATAGGCAATGATTAGCCAAGAAAGAAAAAAACTTTGTTTTAAAATGAAGAAGATTAGAGAAACTTTAGATAAAAGAAGTCCAAGGAAATGAGCCTTTTAAACGTATCTTCACTTAACATACGCTTTATAAAAAATTGAATTGCACCTGAAGTGTAGAACTCTTCATCTTTCCTTTGTCCCTTTGTTGCATAATGTGTTGTTCTTGTGTTTTATTTTAATTAACCTTGACTTGGATTCAGACCGACCTTGTATTTAATTATCAAAAAACCCTGTTTATATGTTCAGTGCCCTTGCATTTTTCAGGGATTCCCTTACCACTCTGCGATGCATTAAATATCAAAATTTATAACTGTATATCACATGTTTATTGTAGCAGCGTAGATCTTCTTGCGTTGGATGCTCATTTAGAAACATAAGGTGACAATATGCGTGGACATTAAAAATATATTTCAATGCTAAAAAAAAAAAATCACTCATTGAATTTTGTGGTCAGAAAAATACGTCTGCTACACTTTCGTGGATGTACTGTATAATGCAATAGGAGATATAGTTTACGTTCTCATTCTAATACTTTTTTTTTTGTCTCTTACGATTACCTTAAGAGGGTTACAAGTATTTTTCCAGGAACTTTACCACAGCTTGGACCAGATAGACATCAGGTGATATAACTCTCGATGCAGCCTCATTTCTAGGGTCTTTTTTCTTCCTTCTCTGCAAAATCTAGAACCAAAACTACAAATTTTCCTTATCAACCTCACTTGAGACTAGTGTTCTTCAGTTTGCGCCCGTCGGCTCCATTTATCAACAACAAAAGTTTACACACACACACACACACACACACACACACACAAAACAAGTAGCAACAGCAACAATAAAGACAACAGAAATTTAAATCATTTAGAACACTTTGGTCTGATTGTTAAGACAAAGTTCAGCCATCGTTTAACAGAACTGCGTTCTTAACCATCTCCAATTGAACTGCACCTTTTATCCAAACATTTATTCTTGTGATTAGTGTCCAGAGGACCGAAAGCTTACAGTGGAAGAATTTTTTAAATAAAATCAACCCTGTTATAGAAAAAACCTAAGACCCAGTCTGCTTGTATGAAATCGGGTTAGGGTTAGACCTCTTGTAAATAACCGGCCCTTTTTGTCGAGATCGATAAGGACTACATTTCTTTGTGTGATGTTAAAGAGAAGTTTTTGCTTCTAATTGAAGAAAACTTGAGACAAGCTAACCATTTGCTATAACATTGCCATGTTCCCTTACTTCTTTTGCTATGTTTGCAGGCAGGCGACCATGCTTCCAAAGAGGGAAAGGTAAGTATTTTGGACGCGTAAAATACTCCGATCTCATAGGAATCAAGAGATATACAAAGGAGATGTAGAAAACGCCAATTACAAATGTTTTATAGGGTAGATATGACTTGATAAACCAAAACAAAAAACTGAAGAAAAACGGAAACAGACGTGAGAGAATACATGCTAATTTACCGACCACACACACACACACACACACACACACTCTCTCTCTCTCTCTCACTCTCTCACTCTCTCACTCTCTCACTCTCTCTCTCTCAACAGTGTGGAGAATATGCATACTGATGTCAGGGTGTTTAAAAGTTAAATATTCACTCTTTCTTTTAATATCCAGAAGTTCTCTGATCAACTGCCGCAATTGTTAAACCAGCAGAACATTCTCAAAACTTCAAATAAACAGGTGAGTGAAGGCCAAGAGATGTATCTTAGAAGGGAAATATTTTAACTGAGTTAAATGTCCATTTTGATGGTTTGCTCTTGGACTTCAGTCAAGTTTATTGATATTTCTCCGAGCCCGCGATTTCGTCAGCGTGTTCGTTTTTTCATTATGTCATGGGTAAGTGACGTCTTTCATTATGCTGCCAATCACGTGCGATCTTTCAGAGATATATCATGACGAGAATTAATGATTGAATGGAAGAAAAAGAAGAGCATATGGAAAAAAAAATATAAAGAAAAGATTTAGAAAATGTAGCAAGTTTGGTTAATCTATTTTGGATGGTTTCTACCGTAGAATTTTCGCTCATATTTGTGCGTAGACGTCGCATTTTATCTTGGTAATTGGAGATTCGCTGGTCGAAGACAATGTTCTGTAGGAGCGGTGACACCTCTTTAAAACTTCGAAGAGGTCTTTTCAAGTGCAAGTCTAATTAAAAGTGGCACAGCTTTATACTGGGTCGATTTTCTGAAACCTCGGAAATGAGCATGTGTCATGTGTTCATCATCGTGCGCCGATAGAATGCTACCATGCAATTCTTTTGTACCTAAAGTACATTACATTTTCGTAGAGACCGTTAAAAGACAGGAAAACTTGAAACAGCTGCCTGTCTGGAGAATTGAAATGTGAAAATCAGTAAAACAAGGAGAGTTATTTATTTCGCAAACGATTATTTAGCCTGAGAAGAACGTTTAACTTGTCGATCTGATTAGGCTTTTATCGATGTTGCCCTCGAAGTGTTTTATTTGCCAGTTGTGGTGTTTCTAGCGTGTATAGCCATTGTTTATGACGTTTCTTAGTTTACGAAATTTCTAATGACTTGCTAATGACACTACGTCGTTAAGTGCGATATTTTCAGCGCCCAGTAATTGCAAACTCATGCGGGGTGCTAAATGAAACCTTTTTTTTTTTTTTCGAACTTACGCGTCCGACGTAAACGAATTTTAATGCTTCAGCTGAATCGGTCGAACTTGAAATGAGATGGTGTTTTTTTTTTTAATCGCACTGTGTTGGGTTAATTTTTTTCCGAATTTCAATCAATTGTTCGATGTATTTCAATGGGTTTCGAGTATGAGCACTTCAGTGGGTTTCAGTCGAAAAGACGCCGATGAAACAGGTGGAAATTTCCTCGCTTGTTCCATTTGCTCCTCGCAAAGTTGAATAATTTATTACATCAAGCTACCCAGCAATCTCATCACCGTGGCAACATGTTTTTTCGCCTAGAAGGGACAGATGTAAGCTGAGCTGTTTTCGCTTGTACACGCTGTTTTATTTCTTCTTCTGCTAATCATTTGAAACTCAAGCTGGGGTTCGGATTGTACGCAATAACAAAATTATTCATTTATACTCGCCGAAAAAGGCTACTCGTCGTGCGCTTAGATTTCTATTCGATCTTCATTCAAGAGCCTTCTATCACGCGTGTCTCGTAGACCGAGCACAAGACAGACCTCCCTGTAGGTCGCTTTTCCAGCGCGCGGTCTTGCTGTCATCAACGTAGACGTGTTGTTACTTCATCATGGTGAAACAAGGACAGAAACCCGGCCAAAAGACAGGCATTTCAATTCAGAATACAAGTACACTAACTCGTGGACACATGAAAATTCGAGTTTTCACGGGCCTAGCGGGATCTCTTCAGTCTGTACATCGAAAGAAGGTTGTATGAGTTCAAAATGTTTCACCTTTCATGTATTTTTTCCCCAGAACCCAGCGCATTATTCAGTTTTCCTTGTTTTAGCAGTTTTTTTTTTTTAGGACAGATTCGTGGTGGTTTATGTCAAATTGCGCTTAATCTGTTGGTTTTTAGGCCGCAATAATTTCATGAATTTGTTTTCCCGGCATACGAGAAGTGCTTGATGAATTTGATGAAGTAAATAATTCAGCAAATATTTAATTTGAAGAAGAAAATAAATCGTTTGCCAAATTTCAGTGCTCCGGTCCGGCCCATTCAAAAACATTCTTTGGAAGAAAAATTTTTAGTGAAGTAAGTATTTCCTAGTTATAGATTTTCAGGTGTTGTTAAAAGCCTTTTTTTACAGAAAATTTATGAGCACTCGGTGAGATGTCTTCTGAAGATTAAACTAAATCTGGTCCCCATCATTAATTCTTTTTTTCTTCTACTCTGATAGAGTATTCAGATTCATTTCCCAAAAACATTTTCAAGGGTTTGACGGTAATAAAATTTTCATTGAACTATCACAAAAAAAAAAATCCTTGAATATGTAAGACTCATAACCCGACGGGAAAATTATCTAAATAATTTATTCTTGAACCTAGAGGAAATTGGTATTTTAATTTAGAGCCATCGATCGCAGTAAATTCGACTACGTTTTCAATGCGTCGCCAGAGATTTTCTGTAACCATTGAAGAACGAGACTAGAAATTTTGACAAGTTGAAAAGTGTCACGTTTTTTGTTTATTTCCATTCTTATAATCGTGGTTATCATCAGTTATTCTTCGACGTGGAATTTTCTTTGCTTTTTTCGTTTTCATCTGTTCCCTTTCTCTTGTGTTGCGTGAGATTGTTTCTTTCCTTTTGTATTTTCCAGTTTACATTTAGATCTTTCCCTTGCTACCCGTTCTTTCAGGTAAAGATAATTCGCCCACCTTTCAAATCCAATCTTACTTTTCATCGTTTTCAATCAAAACAGATACCAAGATTTCCAAGATATTACTTTCTCGGTGCAGGCAACTATTGAGAACAGCTGCTTCGAGACTAAGATAACGCTGGTAGTTGACGCACACATATTTAAGGCTCTCGGCAAATTTAAGTTTCTTGTTATTTTTAAGATATGCGCTATCTACAGCCACCATAACCTTCTCTCGTAAGACACGCATTTGAGAAAATCAAACTAAGGCTCGATGTTTTTACTTCTTTGAGTTTTTATGTAGTAAAGGTTAATTTATTAAATCTGTCGGACCTCCAGTCTGCGGGACAAATAAATTCGAATGGTGTAATTCCTTAGCAAATTTCGTTATAATTGTAAAATCAGGCAAGAATTGTCAACATCGCAAAGGCTCTGAAAAGTAATGAATTTTCATTCTGTCGGTTATTTTTAACTGAGACTCCAGAGGTCAGGTCATCGAAAGGAAGCCACGACATTACAAATTTAGTTTCTTCTTTATTTTCATTAAGGAAAAATTTAGTTTGTTGAAGGAGAAAAAGGCATAACTTATGATAATCTCCTTTTGTAACTCGGCCAGTGTTCAAGTAAACAAACAGAGGAGAACAACAGACCTTTAGATTTGTAAAGAAAATATTTTCTTTAGAAGTAATATGGGAGACACATAGTTTGCTGGAAGATTACGAACTGAACGCAAATATTGGAACAGGATATTTGCATGCGAATCTGTGTCGAAATCGAAATCCACATCTGAAAAGAAATACTTGTAAGATGCGGAGTTAGTCTGCATTTTAGGGGTGTTTCTTTCTATTTTATATCAAACATCCGTTTGGAAACAAGTTCCTAGTTTGGCTAGTGGCGATCAAAGCACCTTATTGAATTTACTCTCAACCAGATGTTCGTATTTCTCTGAGAGATTTTCATCGACAATGACTGCTGAAAGTACTTCCTGAGGCAGTTAAGTCTAGGAATCTTTTTTCGGTCGCTGTAGAATTACGAAATTACGTTGAAGACTAATTATGTTTCCGATGTGTACGTTTCCGGGGTATTTAGAGTACATCAGGTTGTTATGGCGACTAAATTTTTATTGAGACAAATTGCGCGGGGCTCCCAACTAAAAGTCGCAGCATGGAAGTCGCCTAAGGAACTGCCCGTGTCCCTTTAGAAACAGGTTTCCTCCAGTTCCACTTTAACTTCCCTAACAGGTTCTTGATCATAGCCGGGGAGAGAAGGGGGAAATATGGAGTAGAAGCTGGGGTAAAAGAGGATGGGGGGGGTTCATAGCTGGGGAGAGAGGGGGTAGGGGTGTCATAGCTGGGGAGAGAAAGAGGAAGTGGGGTCATTGCTTGGGGGGGGAAGAGGGGAGGGGGTCATAGCTAGGGAGAGAAAGGGGAGATGTGGAGTAGAAGCTGGGGTAAAAGAGGACAAGGGGGGTTCATAGCTGGGGAGAGAGAGGGTAGGGGTGTCATAGCTGGGGAGAGAAAGGGGAAGTGGGGTCGTTGCTAGGGGGGAAGGGGGGTCATAGCTGGGGAGAGAGAGGGGAGGGGGTCATAGCTGGGGAGAGAGAGAGGGGAGGGGGTCATAGCTGGGGAGAGAGGGGAGGGGGTCATAGCTGGGGAGAGAGAGGGGAGGGGGTCATGGCTGGGGAGAGAAAGGGGAATAATAATAATAATTTAATAATAATTTATTTCTTATAGAGCGCTATTTAGGGGCCGACCATTTAACTTTTGAGGGGGGATGGGTGATTTCTGGTCATCAGGAAATTCTCTTTCTAGCAATCTGCTGTGCAGGATATTTTTTTCCGATTTTTAGGTACATGTTTTATGTTACATTTGGGCTGCATGCAATTTTTTTCTTCCAACAAGCGCTTGCAGGAAATTTTTTCAAAATCACCCACCCCCCCCTCTCAAAAGTTAAATGGTCAGCTCCTTACAATGACAGATCAACAGCGCTTTACACTCAATGTATAAACCCACCCATCCCACCCCAGGGGAGGACATCCATCACACAGTAATCTCGTGTGTGGGAAATTAATGTCTCCTACCCCCAACCCTGCAGGAGACGGGACCTCCATTTATTCGTCCCTATCCGAGAAGACTAGAATATTTAACCATTTCTTGATGTTATAGAAAGGTAGCATATTCTTCTCGATTATTTTAAGACCTTGAGTGTTGGTCCGGCCGGGCCTCGGACCCTCGACCTCCCGCACAACAGTCTAGCGCACCATCCATTGGGCTAACTGGGCGGCGGTACAGTTAAGGGGAAGTGGGGTCATTGCTGGGAGGGAAAGAGGGGAGGGGGGTCATAGCTGGGGAGAGAAAGGGAAAGTGGGGTCATTGCTGGGAGGGAAAGAGGGGAGGGGGGTCATAGCTGGGGAGAGAAAGGGAAAGTGGGGTCATTGCTGGGAGGGAAAGAGGGGAGGGGGGTCATAGCTGGGGAGAAAAAGGGAAAGTGGGGTCATTGCTGGGAGGGAAAGAGGGGAGGGGGTCATAGCTGGGGAGAGAAAGGGAAAGTGGGGTCATTGCTGGGGGGGAAGAGTGGAGGGGGGTCATAGCTGGGGAGAGAAAGGGAAAGTGGGGTCATTGCTGGGGGGGAAGAGTGGAGGGGGTCATAGCTGGGTGGAGAAAGGGGAAGTGGGGTCATTGCTGGGGGGAAGGGGAGAGGGGTCATAGTTGAGGAGAAAAGGGGGAAGTGGGATCATTGCTGGGGAGAGAGATGGTAGGGGAGTCATAGCTGGGCAGAAAGAGGGGAGGGGGTCATAGCTGAGGGGAGGGAGGTTATAGCTGGGGAGAGAGAGGGAAGGGGAGGTGGATTCAAGAGCGCGCATTATCACCCCTTTTTCAAGAAGTGATAAATCACAGTCAGTAATTTGGCTTCCCCTACCCCTCACAGCTTTATTAGAAATGGTGTCGAGTCCGTGCTTTGTCAGACCAAGATACAGTAAAGTGTTTTTGGCTTAATGTGTAGTTATACCCGGTATTAATGGTCAATAAAAACCGCTGACGAATATCTTCCTTTGAATTGACTATCATTGCAGGCGCAGAATCTAAACCTAAGTGATTTTAGTAAACAAGGATCCAAGAGACACTCCACTCTCATGTAGGGAATAGTATAGTTAGTGTATTAAAGCTATTCGCTAAATTATTGTTTGGACGCACTCTAGTAGGTACTGACTATTAGATAACTGTTTTTCAAAGATCAATCCAAGAACCTAGTATCCAACCTCGTTTCCAGGGTCTCTCGCCTTCCCGCTCTATGGGGCGGGAAGAGGAGAGACCCTGGGAACGAGGTTACCTAGTATGTTGGTCAAAAGCTATTATAAAAGACGCATTCAATATTGTGCCCAGACGCTCAAATGAAATATGTATTAGAACTGTTGTAAACATTTCTCGCGCAAGAGGTTTGGTGTTAGGGTTAGGTTGACGATGTTTGTTCATGTGTTTTGCTTCTAGAACGAACAGCGAGAATGAAACTTTTACCCGTGTTCGCCGAGACCCTAACGGGCACAAACTTCCTATGTCACCCAGCGGTAAGATTCTATGCTCTGTTTACTTACGATCAAGCGCTCTTTTTCTTTTGAGTGAGAGCTTAAGTTCAACCTAAAAACGAACGCCTGATCGCAGAGTACGTTTTGTCAATTGCATATTTCCTTTCTTAAAAGGAAATATAAACATTTATAACATAACCAAAGGAAAGCACACACTCTGATTGATCAATTCAGTGTCCAGAATTTGATTTTACGCTGATGACGCGGACAAATGCAAAGACTAGTTTCTGCGCGCTTGTTTTTGTGATCACGTAAGATTTGTCAAATAAAAGGAACTTTATGGGTACAATGTAGCAATATTATGTTATGAAACAAATGGTATGCTGTGGTTTTTATCCATTTGTTCATGTTGATGCGTTAATTGATAAAACGAGAGCTTAATTACAGATACGTCAATTTTTAAACTTAATTCTCAGTTGCCATCAAAAACTACGGGGATAAGATGTCCACATTCGAGCAGTCAGAAATACTAGATTTCCCAGACGTTTGGTTTCTTGGTTTGGAGGCGAAGAAGATCGAAGGTGTACCAGGCGCTCCGCAGAATAACGGTAAGCCTTTCACAATGCCCCTTAAAATGGCATTCTGTCGAAAGTGCAGAGTGTGATTCACGCCGTATAGAATCTTCGGATTTGAGCGTTTCGCAACCTGAGTAATGAGTTTGTATGAACAGAAAAAAAAATCATTTTAACAATGGAGGGGACACCTCAGGTCCCTTCCTGCTCCCCCCCCCCCCCCCCAACGATAGCTAATCCCAAGCACAAAACACCAGGTTCTACCCACATAGCATCCATAATAGCATACTGCATAATGTAACCAAGCCATTGAAACACTTAGATAAGAAATAACGAAACAAACCAACTAGTGAAGCTCTGGTGAACTCGTGGATATACTGCGCAGAATGTAATCAAAACATACAATGCTTGCGCTAAAAGCTAGTGGTCATTCCCGCAAGAGTCTTCCCCAATTGATACGATAACAATTGGTCCGTCCTCTTTAGTGATGCATGCTTTACCTAGAGCCGTGCTAACGCCACGGAATTTGCCGATTGAATCCCCACATCACTTGTTCCCGTGCTAAGCAAATCCACGAGTTAAGACGAGCCACGCCACAAGACGAAAAAAATCTTTCTATATTTCTGTACCGAGCTCAAAACTTACCGTTTTTCTTGTTCTTTACAAAACGTGACGCTATCGACATTGCCGATCCCAGCAGTATGCAGGACGCGTGTTATAAGTGAACTTCCTAATGGGCCTTGCTCACCATAGAGTCTTTGTGGCTCGGTGGTAGACAGGGTTCGTGCTACTCCTTAAACTCCTTGAAAACTCCTAAGAAATAAATTAAATAAAAATTCTTAAAAACTCCTTGAATTTTTTACTTAAATACGCATTAAATGTGAAAAAATATATTGGAAACAATAAAAGAGAAAAAATATAGAATGTTATCTGGTTCAAGAGCGCCTTGGGGAAAAAAAATGTGCCGCCATTATTGCAAACAAACGCTTTTTTCATAGCAAAAATGACTCCTTTGAAGTCAAATTTAAGTCCTTAAATACTCCTTAAAAAGTCCTTAAATTTAACTCTGAAATTCCTGCACGAACCCTGGGTAGAGTATCGGAGAGCGGAATCCGAAGGACTGAGCTTAGATAGATAGATAGTTTATTAGAATATGGAACATGGCAGTCCGTAGACTGAATTGCGTTACAATTACTTAGAACTAGGAATAAATGAATTCCAAATACAAATTGAAATTATAATAAAACCGTAAATGCGATTCCTCATGAGGACTCTTCCTTCGATTCCTCATGGGTACTCCTCCTTCGATTCCTCATGGGGACTCCTCCTTCGATTCCTCATGGGGACTCCTCCTTCGATTCCTCATGGGGACTCCTCCTTCGATTCCTCATGGGGACTCCTCCTTCGATTCCTCATGGGGACTCCTCCTTCGATTCCTCATGGGGACTCCTCCTTCGATTGCTCATGGGGACTCCTCCTTTGATTCCTCATGGGGACTCCTCCTTCGATTGCTCATGGGGACTCCTCCTTTGATTCCTCATGGGGACTCCTACTTCGATTCCTCCATCGATTGCTCATGGGGACTCCTCCTTCGATTCCTCATGGAGACTCAGAAGTTTTTCTTTGTCCCACGCTCTTGACAAGACGAAAAATGAACATCTTTTCTATACCGGCCGCCGGATAGTTGGGAAGATTAAGGCGGATTTTATCTGTGAAAACTATTTCTTAGGTTACGATGACGAGAGTGGCAGTTACCTGAAAGCCTTACACGATCACCTTGTGTACAGATATGAAGTGCTTGAGGTCCTGGGGAAAGGTTCCTTTGGTCAGGTGGTGAAAGCCTTGGATCACAAGACAGGACAACACGTTGCTGTTAAAATAATACGCAATAAGAAGAGGTATGACAGTCAAAGAAGCATTTGTTTGATACCACTCGTTTTCCCGCCCTTTTGTGCTTTTGCCGCTGAGGACTGCAGGCTTAGGTACTTTTTTTTTTAAAGTGTTTTTTTAAAGTGTTAACCATCATCACATATCGTACCTTTTTGTAATCTAGTAGCCGCCCTTGTCAAGAAAACCCACATCCCTTTAGTCATTATAAGCACTTCTGTGTTTTGCAGATTTCACCAACAAGCTCTAGTTGAGGTTAAAATTCTGGAACACTTGCTTAAAAAGGTCAGTATGATCACGGAACGGATCTTCGTCAATCTACCAAGTTAAAAACTAAAGTTACGCATTAGAAACTTGAAACCATTCATTTTTCCCACTTTGTTTTCCATTTATTTTTTTTTCGCAGGATAAAGAAAACAACTACAATCTTATACACATGATAGACTATTTCTACTTTAGGTAAGTGCGCATGCAGCTCTTTCATACCTAAGGCTGATTTCATTCTCGACTGAGAGGCGTCTTCCCGTCCTCGTATCATTTTTAGATCTAAAATATCAATTCTCTACACTGCTGGCCATACATATCGTATAATTTGAGCTGTGAGAATTTGATACTTTATAAAGCACTATCCCCCAGTTGATATATTTTTTTCTCCTCACCTGTCAGGTTGAGTAGGCATGAATATTTTAAGGAGAAATTGATTTTGGTTTTTGAAGTGGAGTAGCAATGCCCCCTTATTATTTCTGAGGAGAGCTGGGGTGGTGTGGGGCTAGGACTCGGCTCGGCTCGCCTCGGCTCGCCTCGGCTCGCCTCGGGTGAGGCTCGAGTGGGGTGAGGCACTTGGCCCGAAATTTTTTTTACCTTTCTAAAATAGTGACTTGTTTTTCTTTCTAGGAATCACTTGTGCATTAGCTTTGAACTCATGGGGTAAGTTTCTAGTTTCAGTAACCTTTGATTTGTTTCCTCGTTCTGGCTCAGAATTACGGCCTACTTCTAATTTCGAAACAGCGCGAACCCTGTAACCGTGCGATGTGAATTAAGCCGTAGCGTTGACGTTCTACGTTTAAGCCAGGTTCAGTCTCTTGGTACATATTTAACTTCTCGCCTCACCGATGTACTTTGTAAATCAATTTTGCAGAATGAATTTATATGAATTGATAAAGAAAAACAATTTCCAAGGATTTAGTCTTGCTTTGATAAGAAGGTGAGCTATATTTATCACTGCTACAATGAATATATGAAGTTCATATATTTTGAACTGCGGTTGTAGATACGTATGATGCACGATCCTCGCAGTAGAGAGCGCTATTTATGCAATAGCAAAAATCGGACCTGAAAAAAATCAGGCCTGTACGGGATTCGAACCACTGACCTCTGCGATACTAGTGCAGCGCTCTACCAATTGAGCTAACAAGCCAACTGGTAGAGCGCTGTACTAGTATCGCAGAGGTCAGTGGTTCGAATCCCGTACAGGCCTGATTTTTTTCAGGTCTGATTTTCGCTATTGCATAAATAGCGCTCTCTACAGCGAGGATCGTGCATCATACGTATTTATCACTGCGTTTTACAAAATGATTTTATGATTGATGACCTACCGTGTATGATTCTATTATTTCATGTGCTCTTTACAGTTCTAATTCTCAATTCACGTTTTGTATCTTATATTGCACTTAAATAGTTTACTTTGCAAATGTCACAAAGTGCATTTCGCATTTTGTATTCAGCATCTAGCATATTGCTTTTCGCTCATCTCATTTTCCTTTTTCCAGTTCGCTCTTTGCCTGTATCAAAGTCTAAAATGGTGTATTAGTATTGATGTTGTGATTTTTATGCTGAACGTTTTCTTTTTCCTTTCAGGTTTGCTTATTCCTTGCTTCAATGCTTAAGAGTTTTGGACAAGGAAAAGATTATTCATTGCGATTTAAAACCGGTAATTCATCCAATGTTGTAAGAAGCATAATGTTTGGCGTGCAGTTAGAGTACTACGCCAAGGCTTTGAAACAAAATTCAGTGCGATGGCCTGTCTCTTCACTGATATTGCAGTTGAATTTTCTCCACTGATACTTTTTTTTTATTATTTGTAGGAAAATATTTTGCTACGACAAAGAGGGCAAAGTTCCATTAAAGTAATAGACTTTGGTTCGAGTTGCTACGAGCATCAAAGAGGTAAAGATGAGACGAAGATATTTAATATCTGTTGGGAGTTTTTTTGTGAGAATTCAAACCATTCTCGGTTCCCATTCCTGGGAAGGTAACTTCACCAAATGAGCTGAAGAGATTTCGTGGGTTAGCTATGCCATACCTCAGATTTATATGTGAGATGCATCTTACGGAAGTAACTTTAGCTCTATCAAAGAAAATTAGTATTTTGGCTGTAGTTTATCCAGCTTTGGTCGTCACTTTGCTTCGGGTTCAAAACTTTATTTCCATCCAATCAACGGAGAGGTTACATTTTAATTGACCAATCGCAATTGGTGATTCTCCCTCGGTGGGTGCGCGCATTGAACGGGTTGTAAAACTTTAGTGGAAAAACGAGAACCTCTTTAATGATAAATCTTTAAAAAGTTATTTTTTCCTTTCATCTTGCACATTAATTAAACGCTGTTTTGTTTGTTCACCTTTTTTTACAGTGTACACATACATACAAAGTCGTTTCTATCGTTCACCAGAGGTCATTTTAGGTGAGCTGAAAACGTTATTCTCCTTTACGGTAAAGTTTCTTTAGGCGAGTCTCATTGAACTAATGCAATCTCTTCATTCACTCATTTTGGCCTTGGTGATTACTTTGATGGTTGTTTTTCACCATGTTCATCGAAATACGCGCGACTGATATTTTTTTATTAAGTAGGTATTTCAAAAATAGATTACAGTTGTGTATCCACTTCTTAAAAGCAAGATCACAAGCTACCTTCCTCTCCCACTTCGGATTCCGAACAGCTCGATGGGGAATCGAATACGTTACTTACTCAGCAGCGTTGATTCATCGCCGCTTACTTCGTTGTTCGTTTCATGTCTTCAGGTATTCCTTACAATATGGCGATTGATATGTGGAGTTTTGGGTGTATTCTTGTTGAACTTTACACTGGCTATCCTCTGTTTCCCGGCGAAAATGAAGTGGAACAGCTAGCATGTATAATGGAGGTGACATTTTTTTTTTTTTTTTTTTTATTTCGCTAAAGGTCGCGTTTTGAGAAAACCTAGAACTCTTCTTTCTGGTTACATCAGTCCTTTGTGATCAGCGTGTAATTTCTCCGTTCAATTTCCATGAAAAATCCAACAAAAACGGATGAGAATCGCTAACCTTATTAGTTAGAGGATCGTATCTTGTTTTAACACTCAGTTCTCTCTACTAATTATGAACTAAATGTGCAGTGGGTGGTTAGGAGAATTGCTGTTCAGATCGTACCTAAGTGAGCCACAGTACTGTCTTTCTTCTACATTTATTCCAATCTAAGCGAATTTTCAACGTTGGAAGTTTTTCTATTTACGTGTTTGATTTTCATAGATTTTAGGCAAACCGCCACCAAACGTATTGGAGCCAGCTTCGAGAAGAAGGATCTTCTTCGGTTAGTCTTTCAGTCCTTTAGTATGTAGGTCTGTCATTTGATTGCTGATGTGTCCTGCATTAATTCGCAGTCGACCTTGTGTTTAATAATAAACTTAATGACAACCTGGTGCTGAAGGGGGGGGGGCGGGAGGGGAGGGAAGTGGTGGGGGGAGGAGGGGATGGCGGTGATCTGCATTGAACTGGCATCTCACCATGTTGGGATACTAATTCATCGCAGATCACCCTCATCCCTTCCTCCCCCTTCACCCCCTCTCCCCCCACCCCCGTCCCCCTTCAGCACCAGTTTGTTATTGTATGTGCCATGGAAACTTTTTAAGAGTTTGAAGCGCCTGTGATAAATTCTACACCTTTCTCAGCGGTCTCCTTGTCCACCACTATTAAGACTGACGCGTTCCCTGATATAATTTCTTGCTAAGATTTTGTACCTCTCGGTTGCCTATAAAATTCGTGAAGGCACAGCCACTGTTTTTGTTAAGCTTGCGTCCTGTTTTGATCTTTAGATTCCAAAGGAAACCCACGCAGCATGACGAACTCCAAAGGAAAGAAACGCCAAGTGAATGGCAAAGAACTTGGTGCAGCTCTGAAGACAAACGACGCGCTGTTCGTGGACTTTATTAGAGGCTGCTTAGAGTCAGAATAGTTTTATTTATTTCATCACAGTCCACTTCAAATGCTCTGTTATGTTTTCAAAAGTCACCAGTTTCAAATCGTTTTCATAAATCTCCGTTTTGATCAGCGTTCTTACTTTTCAACTCCAGAAACGATGCGTTTCCAAAATACTCCTCCTTTGAAACAATTTGCAAAGCTTTCGTTTAAAATTTGCGGCGTTTTCGAACAGTTTAGTGAGCAGGATAGGCGAGAACGCACCAAATTTCTGCGTTTTCAAACAGAAACGCGTTTGTGTGGATAGGATCCAAAATTCTTACGGGTGCTGGCGTCTTTATTTCATATCTGTAAATGACCATGCCATTGAAAAGGTTTTTTTTTTTTTTCTAGATGGGATCCAGCAGCTCGTTTGACTCCTGACGAAGCTATCCAGCATGAATGGATACAAGAGGTAAGGACGCTTATGAACCCCTCCCTAAGAAGCTCTCGATTGTTTAACAAATTCTCCTTCTCAGTGCCAAAGGAAATATATATAGAACAATATGGAGAATATGCATACTGATGTTAGGGTGTAAAGGGTCAGAGATCAAGCCTCCCTTCTGACGAATATTGATTAAGTTAAACCTTGTTACATAATGCCGATATGGTGTTGTGGGCAAATGATTGCGTCCGGGTGGTCGCGAGGGGAATGGGAAGCAAGGAAGCGTTCCTCGCTCGATTCCGCGTAGAAAAGTACTAGCCAGCGAAATCCTGCTACCCCGTGCGGGTCATGTTTGGTTCTAATCGTGCTCTGTCATATCCTTTTGCGAAATTCGTTCTTTTCGTGTTTTCTGATGTTTTATACCACTACAAGAACTAGTTTGATCGTATGAGGCCTACTAGAATACGCTCGCTGAGGACGGGAAGTCCTGAGGACTCGAAAGAGCCTGCCGCGAGAAAGCGCGCGTGTCTTACCTTGCGTGCGCCGTTCTAAATCACTCTCAGCAAATTTAATCGAGTTCTCACTACGCAGATAACAATAACTTAACAATTAACAGATACAATAACTCTACTTGCTTTAGTGTTTTTCCTCTGTTTTGTTTGTTTATTCTATCGTACTTTTCCAGGGACGTCAAAGACATCGCGGGACATCTCGCCTCACTTCCCGACAGAAGGCCGCTGCGGATGCACTCAACCCTACAGAGACAATTCCAAAAGGACCTACCACAATTCCTGCAGAGCCAAGCAAAGGACACGCTGAAGCTAGCTTGACGAAACGGAGCGCGCGAACGCGGGAAAGATTACAGCCAATCGGAGCAGACGCCTCGCATACTGCTCACCATGACAAGAAAAATAATATCACCAAACAGGCGGAGTCTGGGACCGAGACAAAAGGAGCAGGGGTACCGCTGACTAAGAGAATCACTTCAGAGGTCGTGAAGGAGAAACCTGGCACAGCGAGTAAAGCGAATGATATTGAAGGAGAGAGAACTGATGAAACGACTGTAGCTGAAGGAGGACAATTCTTACCTCCTATTAAATGAATGAATTGATTTAAATCGCTTCAACGAGAAGGGATATACCTTAACTTTTAACTGCAATACCACATTCGATGCATCGAAATTGAATTTGACTCGCGAGCTGCGAATTCTTCACCTACCGAGTTTTGTCATTGGAACTGATTTTTATTCGGTGTTCTTTTGATTTTTTTCTTTCTTAAATTAAACTATTATTTTCTGTCTGTGAATTTAGTTTTCCTCCTTTACACTGCTATTATTTTAAACAAACAGAGCGCAGGTTATGAAATACACCGGTTTTGATATATGGAATGTGGTGAGAGTACAACATTGTTTCCTATTTTCCTACAACGGGTTTAATTAGATCTCGTATAGAAGAAAATTCCTCATTTTGAAAGGATACTGATCAAAATTTTGTCAAAGAATTAATCGTTCGTAAATTGTACTTCGGATTGTTACACCCGCAGGAAACATTTTACCTCATTCGCCATTGACATTGTAAAGTAAGCAAAGGTTTCGTAACAAAAAGTTCAGAACATGTACATAAGTTTAACAACAAAAGAAGCGGTATTCATAATTTTTTTTTTTTTAACTTGATTATTGGAATCTTTCTACGATTGAGAGATGAGAAAATACTTTCGAGGAGAGAAGACGCTTTTTTTGCTCAGACCAGAAAAAAATCTTAAACCAATGTGGACAGAGATGTATAAGTGTCTTAAACAAAAAAGAAATTGTCGCCGTTTGGAGTTTTACAGAGTGAAATTATTTATGTTGTCTTTTAATTGAAAGACGAAAAATATTGTACATTTAATTTTGATATACGAGTGCTTGGATATTTAATTCACGAGAGGTGTTTTAATATATTTGATGAATTGTGTTAATATATTTTTATACATTATTTATTGAGAGAAACAAAGTCAGAGTGATTATTTAAGTGTGGTATAAAAATGGCGTGCTGCGAATAAACGTGGTTATTTACTAAGCTCGAAAACCATTGAAATGTTTGGGATACAGTGGAACATTTTTTGGGAGACGGGGTAAGGAAATCTATGGGGGTCCGTTCTGGTCAAAATTATATTAATTATTTTGACTAATACAGAATTAATAAAACTTTTTGTTCAGTTATTTTTGTGGTGTCTTATAAATAATTATATCCACTCTTCGAATTGTTTTTACCTATTTGACATCTTATTTTTTACTTCTTTTAAGTCTGGAATTAATTTTACCTGTCATTGCGGGCTGAGGGGAATCCCATACACCATTGCTCACCCTCATACAATATGGCGGCTGGTGCATGTGGAGCGATTCCCAGAAGGATGAAATTATCAGAATTGCAGAAAGTGCAATAGAAACTATAACTCAACTTTCAAACGTAGTGGGAAGATAAAACCCTGCTCCTGTTCCAGCTCGAAATAATAGGTGCAGTTCGCGTTCAGAAAACGCCGTCGATGAACTACATCGCAGATCTCCAACCGCAGGTTCAAGATTTTCCAGAGGATCAAGGTCAAATTATCCGCCAACTTGCGGGAAGTTGTATATGGATATTTTCAGGAATACAAATTCGTCAACATTACCTTCTTTAACACTAATGCTCTTGTTGTTTCATCACTTTTACCAAAGCATGGAAATGTTTATAATTATATAATTTCACATCTGACTGAATTAAAGAAATTGAATGGAAAGTCAGCAAATAGAGTAAAAATGGCACTTCTGTTATTCAGAAAATAACTACCAGTGCTGTCTCATTATGCAGATGATTTCTTTTTTTGATGACTGTTTGATCAGCATTTAACTGTTTCGACAAACTGTTTTACAGACAAGGCCTCTCTTTTGGTGTTACTGGAAAAAATCTCGCAAAATTCCCACATATTGTCACATGGGGTTCACTGAGATCCAATCAACATTTGACTTTTGAAACAAGTAATGGTTTGCATTTTCAACTTCCATTTGAACAGTGGATCTATTGAAAGGAGTGATTAAAGGAATTTTTCCAGAATAAGTTTACCTATAGCATAGATGCATGACCTATTTTGACTGTTATAATTGTGGATGCACTTGACCTAGAGAAAACAGTGTAGGATTGCGTTTACTACTCGGCTGTTGTAAGAAGTTAATATGGGATACATGCATTGAGTTTTTACAGAAAATGTCCATACCTCCTTCACCATCAGTCAAAACTTCAACCCTGCTACCACCCACCTTCCAGGACAATATTCATAATAAATTACAAAATCCCCACCCTGACTGGGTAGGGATATTTTCTAGTATCATTGATGGTTCTTGTTTATTGTTCCTGTTTGTATAGTAAAGTAGTTTTAATCCAAGAAAAATAAAATTTAAACTTAGAATAAAATTGACTCACAACACACACTGTCTGCCTCCATGGAAACTGGAATAGAAATCTTATATCAAAATGCTGTCCCTTGCTTACTTTAAGTGATTCCATAAATGGAACACACATCTAATGCCTACATCCAGATATCTTCCATCTGCTCATTATGCTGTCAATGTTGCTTGATTTACATGGTCTAAAGTTCTACCTCAAGAAAGAATGAATTAACTCTACACATTGCTTGCAAATATTAACTCCACAGTTCTCATCATTTTGCAGTAGACTTGGCATTTGGGTTAACTGTTGCTCAGTTAACTCAATTGTTGGAGGGATAACATTAACCTGGTAATCGTCTTCTTTAACTAACAGTGCACCCTCTAGATCCACCCCAAAGTTTTCAATTTCTTTTGATGAAAGTGCAGTGTGCCCAGAATGCATGTTCTCTAACATTCCCTTTTCCCACATCTGTAAGGGTGATTGGTTGTTTTCAGTTGAAACTGGGTGATTGTTCATTTGCTGAATAAACTCATTCAAAGATCTATTGATCCTGGGAACATAGACATGGTGAAGGCTGAATAAATGAACATCATCCGATATGTCAAGAATGCTTTCATTTTCCATTGCCTCAAAAATGCGTACATAAAAGGCGAGCACTCCAGAGTAAACATCTCAATGAGCTCTTTCAACTCTGGAGTTGTGCACTGAGGATCCAGTGATTATGCTTCCTCTGCCTTCTCCACGGTGTTCAATCATGTATTGGCCAACATAAAAGTTTTCCATTCCATAGTCACAGCAAACACGTGAACGTAGTCCCCACTGTTCCACCCCATTTTGGAACAAAGAGAGCACTGTATCAGCCTTTTTGTTGTTGCAGCATGAAACATAAACTAACAATCTGGTCTTGCCATCAATGCAAACACGAGTGATCAGTTTGTATCGTATAAGTTTGTGCCCAGAATCTATATGCCAAAGGCTGTTAGGTGTTGGAACAAAATATTTTCTGTGATGAATTGTCATTCTCCATTGCAAAGCAGTGCCAATGGGATCAACGCGGCATAAGCACTCACTAACTCTTCATCTTTGAATTCGTAAACCACGGCTTCTCAATGCACCAATGAACCTCCTCCTTCCCATATTAGGGGTGAGGGGGCCTTCACGTGAGTTATCTCTTACACTTGCATAAATCTGACCTATTTCATAATCTGTTATGTCTGAATAACGATCAAATTCATCACTCAGCCCAAACTCCCTGCGCCTTCGCTGGATGGTAGAAACACTCACCTGCGGCATATTTGCTATTTTTTTCCAAGAGAAAAAAAGTGAGCGCAAGTGTTCGAGCTGGACCCTAGCAGTGATCGGAATTTTTAGCCTGCTGTCTACTCTCTATCTCGGCTGGCAACATGTTAATCATTTGAGCCACAAACTCGTTTAACTTCTGAAGGGGTGCTTGTAAAGTACTTGCCGGTAAACCTGTTGGGTTGGGGTCACCTCTTTCCAAATCAACAATTCACAAAGACAAAGTCCCTCTGGCATCTAGCAGATGATGTCTTCCTTCAACTAAAGCATCGGTTGTTAAATTTCCATTCCCAGGAGTCAGGAAAAGCCGAAACACTGCCTTCAAATTTTTCAGAAAATTACGAAAACCTCGTTCAGTTCTCTCTCGAAAAACAACGTTCCTGGCCGCTATCTTGGAATTATTCTCAGGGGCTATGGGATTCAACTCATCCCGCAATGAGGTATGGGATTTGCTGAGAAATTCGTGCATGAAGGAAAAAATAATTGAAGAAAGGAATGACAAAAAATGAGACAGGTAAAATTAATTCCAGACTTAAAGAAGTAAAAAATAAGATGTCAAATAGGTAAAAATAATTCGAAGAGTGGATATAATTATTTATAAGACACCACAAAAATAACTGAACAAAAAGTTTTATTAATTCTGTATTAGTCAAAATAATTAATATAATTTTGACCAGAACGAGCCCCATAGAAATCAATTACTGTAAATTCCTCAAGCCATAACTGTAATTAGAAATTCAGTTCTTGTGATGCGAGTACTAAATGATCAAAACTGAAGAACTTGGTGCATTTTCTACTGAGGCACGAGTCGTTCAGAGCAGCTAACGAGAAGTAGAAGTATTTTAGAACTGGCAGTTCTTTGTACGTTTATGGCTACCTACAAATACGATTGTAAAGACGAGACAGACCATTTTGTAACTGTAAAGAAAAAAAAGAAAATCTCTTTTTTAACATGGAAATATCTTGTCATGCGCAGGGTGCAATAAATTGACTGACTGCGATTATTTTTCCGGTGTGAACATAGTACTAACTATGGGGTGAATGAAGGGAGAGGGAAACGTGGTAGTCTGGAACCTAATTCGCTTGGGTTCTTGGTCGGATGTCGTGACATCGTGACAGACCGGGCTTAAGCCATCAAGCACGGTTAACGATAGCACAGCCGCAGGCTTCCTCTTAAAGGTCAGGTGTAACAACTTCGCACTTATACACACAATCTCATATATAGTTTTTTTAAGTTGTCAGCCTTAAAAAGCCTTAAAATTGATTAGGGAATTACCCCGCGGTCCTTAATAGTCACGCGATATATGGTCACGCAATATCATTGTGGTCGTGCTTGTGAGCACGATTCTGAAATAACGGGCTAGCACTGTAATTCACTGCATTAATTTTGGAATGGCCGAAGAACCATTTAGCGTTCAGAAGGTGCAAGGGTACGAAAATGTGTATTTGTTTCGGGAGAGGTTTTTTGATTCTCCAAATCAAGCTAACATTTGGCTGGTCAAAGGCACGAAGAAAGATTTAGTCATCGACACAGGGATTGGATTGTGGGATCTCCCTGGTTTCCTCAAACAAGAAGCTTTGATCGGCGACAAACCTGTAGAAGCCGTGGCTACTCACGTTCATTTTGATCACTCAGGAGGACTTCACCAGTTCGAAAACTTCGCTATTCACAGCCGGGAGGCCGAAGCCATTCGCAGTGGAAACAACTACGAAACAGTCTCTATTTTTACAACCACGGCCGAGATTTCTGTTCCCCCTTACAAGGGATGGAATATTCAGGACTACCATGTGAAACCAGCTCAGCCTTTCGAAGTTTTAGAAGAAGGATACGAATTTGATCTTGGAGACCGAAAATTGCGTGTGCTTCATTTCCCCGGTCACTCCCGAGGCAGCATCGGGTTAATAGATGAACAAGCTCGGATCTTGTTCAGCGGTGATACTATGTATGACGGATATGTGATAGACTGGCTCCCTTACAGTGATATTACTGCATATGTTCAGACGTGCGGAAGACTTCAAGAACTGTCTAGCCAAGTAGATAAAGTTTTTCCCGGCCATTTTCACTCATTTGACGGGAAACGACTCCGTTCGTTAGCTACTGAGTATATCTCCAGAGCTGGGGCTTGTCACAAAGTTTCTTCAGCTCTGATGAAGGGTATTGCCACTATGGTGTTAAAAGCTAAACATTCTGGTAACATCCCTGCGAAGTTTTGTTACCACGCTTGTTGCTGCTGTTGCTGCCTGGTGTAAATTTGATGAGCCTGTTGGGGTATTCCACAGACCTCCCCCCCCTAAGCCTGTTGGGGTATTCTACAGACCTCCCCCCCCCTCCCCCCACCCACTCAGAAGAAGGGGTACTTCCTTTTAAAGGTGTAGAGCATCTCTTTTTCTTTCAGGGGATAATTTGTGTGAATTGTCGCTTACTTTTTCGTTTTTATGAACCTGAAATGACAACAACTAGTGATGTAGCAGTACCTCATAGAGATCTGAGGTTGTTGTTAAAAAGAAATGGTCAAAACTGTTACTATAAATAAAATTCCCTTTTTTTCAAAATCAAATGCTCATTGCCAAAAGCTACCTGAGAATTATTTCCTCCTGGGGGTGAAAACAGACCTTCCCGCCCACCCCACTCAGAAGAAGTCCATCCTTTTAAAAGTGTAGAAAATCTCTTTCTTTCAGGGGACAAAATCTTTGAATGGTTGCTCGCTTTTTAGGCTGTATGAACCTAAAATGACAACAACTAGGGCTGTAGCAGTACATCATAGAGATCTGAGGTTGTTATAATAGAAAAATTCCTTTTTTGTTTCAAACGTTCACTGCCAAAAGCTGTTTGAGAATTGTTTCCTCACAGGCTGATGAAAACAGATTTGGGCCATGCCCACTAAACAGGATGCAGTAAGACTTGAACTGTCCCATATCTAAAATTGAGTTCTCTTCACTGTCAATCACACAGTTCTTAAATATCAGTAATAATAATAATAATAATAATAATAATAACACCTTTATTTAGACTCGATAATGTTTAAAGCTGAACAGCTTGTGGGGTCGTGTGTAAATCTAAATAAACTCTAAATTAAATAAATTAAAATGATGATGGTTTTTGAGGAGAGGGGAAAACTGGAGTACCCAGAGAAAAACCTCTCGGAGCAGAGTAGAGAACCAACAAACTCAATCCACTTATGATGCCGGGTGGTGTTGAATCCAACCCAATCTCACTGATTGATACATTGCCATCTCATCATAACCTTGCTTGAAAATGTTATGATATATATTGTAAGGAGAAATTCGGTTTTTGGTTGCTTCTAGTGAGAAAGGAAAGTGACTCAAAGAATAAGAAGGCTATCAGAGATTTCCTGAAAGGTGTCCTTGTTATAAATTAATTCATGGGTGAGGGCCTTCCAGGAACAGGGACCCCTTTTATAGGCCTAGCCCTGGAGTAAAATGTGCTTGTTAGGTAGATAATCTAGATAGATAGTTCATTGATAGATGCTGTACAGGCAAAAGTTGAATAATATGATAACTACTGGGTACTTAAAAATTTATACTGATATATACATAAAATGGACTACCAGTTGTTTAAAACAAGTTTGTTCAAGAATAAGTTATGTTTGTAAATAAAATATGTTGAAGAAATGTGAAAGTCCAGTAAAATCATTCCGGCTTGAAGGGCATTACAAGTTATTAAACTGTTACAAAACCTTTAAGTCTTGAAGACAGGACTGAACTCTGTATGTTCTTGGGTTCAAGGCACATACAAGTGGGAAGGCCATTGAGCTTTTGGCTGTTTTCTCTAATAATTAATTAATAATTAATGTTAATAATCTAATAATTAATGTTTTCCCTAACTTCCCTGAAATAGTTTATCAAATATTTCTTGACAGTGGTCTCAAATTTTTTATTGAGCAAGATTCAACCGATGCCTCATTATATAAGTAAAAAGGAAAGAAGAGGCTCATTGCACACTTTTTTACTTCTTCAAGCTAATAATAATAACAATGATAGATTTCATATATGGCATATTCCCGAAGTGGCTCTTCATCTGCTGTTTCCTGGTCAAAATTGGAACCTGGAGTGTTGGTTTTTTTGGTGTGGACCACTGGTCTAGCTCTAGTATGCATTGGTGGTGTAAAAACTCAGGCCAAAGAATCAACGGTTTCATGTTTAATTATTTAATGCTTTATACGAATACTCTCACTTACAATCATGAGTCATGAGGGGAACAACGTGAAAGCAAATGGGCTTAACCCTTTGATCTGTAAGAGTGACAAGCATCTAATTTCTCCTTACAATATCACCCCTGAAGCATGCATTTAAAGTCATGAGAAAAGAGGAAATAATCACCAATTACAGGGGCTCATGATTGTCAAACAAATTCTCTTTGTCAGCACCTTAGGAAAGTTCTAGTGAACAGTATGGAGAATATGCATACTGACATTAGGGTGTAAAGAGTTGTTATTGTACATTCTCTTACACCATACCTACAGACAATAAATTTTATACATGTAGAATAGAAGTGATGTCATACCTTCAGACAATAGTTTTATGCGCTCTTGTCTTTACAAGTGCAGCTCAGGAATATGCCTAACAAAACAATCATTGGATTTGGTTTCCACATGATAGCAATAATTACTAAGGCCTCAGTTTGTGTTATTTGCCTCAGCCTTCAACTTTGGCAGATAACACAAACTTTGGCTTTGATAATTCTTAGTACCATGCTCAACCTCATGCAATAATTGTTAGTTTTCACATTTTGAGATTAAAAAAAGCATATTACCTAATTATCCAAATTTCTCTTTCATAACTTTAATTACCAGTATACAAAAAAGTCTGTCAGGAAACTTCTTGACATAAACAAAGTGCAGTTATTTCCTTTAATATATGCAGTGCCTAATGTCTTTTTACAAAAGCATTGATCTTTCATCAGTACTGGCTGTCTATAAGATGAAAATGTCAGTATCCATGTAGGAATTAATCAGTTTTTCAATGCAGGAATTTGAAAATGACCCTTACTCTAAAAATCAAAACACCGTCTTTGCTTGATGAAACAAATGGCCTCATCAAAAAATGTTTCAAGTTTATCAGCTGTATCCTTATCTCTTTATCAGCTTTATTAAACGTAACAAAATTTACATGACAGTCCCAAGCTTAGAGGTGATATCAATCCTACTTCACTTCTCATTTTCACCTTCTTTTCCAGAACAGCCAGTGTAAGAGAACGGGATTAATGATTGTGAAAGCAAAGAAAATCATTTTGGACCAAAATCCCACTGAGTTGTGTTCAACATTTCTCTCCAGTTCATTAACTCTGCTATTTAGACGCTGTATCTGCAGGATGAATTTTCTTGAGTCGGGAGAGTCACCTCCCATGTAATGACCAACATCACTGTCACTGTCTAAAGGAGTTCCTTCCTCTATCACCTCTAAACCAACAGCAATGCTGTAGAAAGAATCAATTCAGTTGAGAAGGAAAAAAAAAAAAAAAACCTGCTCAGAGTGATACTATGCACTCTCTATCCAAAGGCATACTTTTATGGAGCTCAGGGTGGGGGGGCAGGGCTCAACACTAACGGTAGCTCACTAGCCATAGACTAGTAGAAATTCAGTTTTGACTTGTGGTTTTCGACTAGCTAGTTTGGCTAGTAAACAAACTGAAATTGTCGTAACATCTAAGATGTAACTAGCATGCTGCCAGGCACTTGGCTAGTAAGTTGAAAGTTAGGGTTGAGCCATGGGGGGGGGGGGGGGCAGTGCTATAATCAGGGTCAAAATTAGTTGACATATCAAGTCGGAAGAGTTTTATTTGTGTGAAGAATAACATTCTTCTCTCTACCTTACTATAAACCATTAACAGCCCTCCCTCCCCCATTCAATTATGGCTAAAAGTTCATGGAATCATGATACAACATTACAGAGGGGAGGGGGAAAAGAAGTTAACTTGACAAGGGCAAAAGAGATAAATAATAAATAATATAATATAATATATATCGATTTCTATAGCGCATTTCCATGTAAATGATCTAATGCGCTTTATAACACTGTGTGGGAGACTTTTCCAGACTGCTGACGGCAGTTTACAATTATAAAGGAGAAATTTTACAGATGCCCCCTCCCCCAATTCCTAATAAACAGGCCAGACCACATCACAGTAATCTGATGATGTGGGTTCTTTAACGTCCCCTGCCGAAATTAACTAATAAAGTTAGTAATAAGGGGTTGAAAAGGTCAATGTGTCAACAATTTTGTTGATGATCACAGAGAGCATTTTTAGTCGTTTTTACAGCCGTAAAATATCATTACATCCCAACAAATACCAGTAAGATAACACCAACGCCCTCCCCCTCCACCCTAGCTAGAAATTCCTGCCAGTAACCTTAAACTTTTTAGTTGTTAATTGTAATAGTAGAAGTCTTCACAAAAATAATTAAATCAATAAATGTACCCAAAACAAACATGCAAGGTTCAAGAGAGATAGGCATTTGAAAAAAAAAAAAATGCTAGCATGGCTACAAAACAGAATTATTCGACCAATTGTGTCTTTGGTCTATGATGTTGCACGGCAAGAACACGATTTTGAGAACAATTTGGTGTTAATAAATAAGATTACATTTGTAATACTCGTGTATCAACTTTGCAGTTGTGTTAAATGAAAAATGCAACCGTTTTCAGCCAATAAGAAGCGGGTACTTTTTTCATGCATATTATTATTATCTTAATCAAACTAAAAGAATATTCTCTTTTTAACCAAGGATCAAATATATGAATCTCGATCTCAAAATATCAACCTTATTTTCAAACAAATAACATGTATGGTCAATCTTTAGGCAAAGAGGGGGCAAAACAGGACCATCGAGCCTTTACTGAAAACAAAAAACCAATATCATTAGTTTTAACACACCTTTCATCGTCAATATCTCTAACGGCATTCGTTCTACGCTCTCTGTTTCCACGAGCTGCTGTTGGCGATCCACTTACAGGCGCAGTGCTAGTTTGAGGATAATGCGCTGATTTTGTATCGTCAACGGTCAGAGTTCGTGGAGGAGTTATCATGCTACTCAAAGAGTTGACTGCCACCATTTCATCTTTTAAATCTCTCGGAATGTCACTTTTGGGCGAGTACGAACCAAGTTCGATTCTGTCAGGGATCGACATGGGCACTCCATCGCCTGGAATCTTTTTCGGTCCGTTTGATTGGTGATCTTCTTCACCTCCTGGTACAGTGATCGTCTGCGGGATCCTCATTTTTCGCGAGAGATCTTCGTTGACTCTTCCGTCTGGGAAATCAAACGGTGTGTTTGAAGAAAACTCGGATGTTATCCCCGCCATTTTGTTGATTTCAAAGGGATCTGACGGAATCTGACTGGATCTGACGGATGATCTGACAACCCAATAGACACTGGTCAGCAGTATCTCCAGAAAGCTAATTTCTTTTGTGGTGTATGACTCATATAGTAGTGTGCCAGGATAAGTTACAACGGCTACATGATATAACGCGTGTCTGATTGGCTAATAGTTTACGAAAAAGAAATGGTGGATCACAGAGATGGTTCACGCTGACACCATTGTCTCAAAAACCTAGAGTTACTCTCGGCTGCACCTCGAGCAACCTTACGCTTCTCTCTTGCTCTCCAAACTGCCCGCGTGTATTCATGATTCGATACTCGCACGCTAAAAATGAAACAATTCTTTCAAAAGGGGTAAGTTTCTCAAGAAACTGTGGAGTTCCGTCGGTTGGGGGGGGGGAGGAGGGGTAATATACGATAATATGGTTTTATCGACTGAGTTTGGAATTTAAATTAGCCAGAGTTTCTGTAGCTGACGCTTATGTGTTAGCTCTTCTTCAGAGCCCTTCGATTCGCTGTACTGAGTGACAAAGGGCTAACGCTCGAATCTTCAGCTTTATAAATTCTTTACGGGGACCAATTTACATAAACAACTAAATTTTTAAAATCAAATTATGTTGTTAACATATCAGTTTGCTCAGGTTAGCTTTCACATGGCTTTCTGTTGTAAAAAAAAAAAAAGGCGTAAATGGGAAAGACATCATTCATATTCGTGAACTGAGGAATCCTAAGTTAAAGACTTGCTAGATATTATCTTTAAGTTACTATGATTGCTCCGAAGATACAACGATATAGTAATTGCTCGATACGAGTTATTAAAACAATGGTAACGGAAAGGTATCTGAAAAAAAACATACTGCTACACAACATGTGTTATGTCAAGGAAGAATGGCCAAATTGGTGCGCCAGGTCCGCTGCAACAATTCGTCCTAAATGAAATACTCTTTGGGTGTGGTTACGTTGGAAATCTGTGGGTACTCTGCAGAAATAGAGCCTATTTCAATTATCTCTGGTTTTCCGACGGTTGATTTTCAATGGTACAGTAAGATGAACGCAGAGTTCTCAATCCTTAAGTGGATTGTATTCTATTTACAGTCAACCGTGCGATGTTAGTTTCCCATGTCTTTTCTTACTACCTTACTTTCATTTCATCATCCTTCATTTATCTTACTTTTCCTATTTCATATTCTTTGAATTTATCAATGGGCATGTTTTGCAGGGGTGCAGAGAAAAACGCGTGGCTTGCACGAAGGGTAAATCGCGTTCGAGAGAAGGACGCGTCAATCGCGTTCGCTTGCGCTCGCTGGCTTAAGGTGGTTCGTACCAGTTTCCTCGCGCGGGGAACAGATCACTCTTGCGTCACGCGCGAGAGAAACGTGCGAAAGAAGCGCGAGATTAAAAGACGAAAATTTAAAACAAAGATGGCGGCGCGAGGATTTTTTTCCTACTTATGTGAGAAGTTTACCTAAGAGCTTGTATTTGATGTGTTGAGCGGCACTGTGAATGCAAGAGATAGAAACTAAGATAACGAAGACGATTTTCGGAGAAGTAAAGGTTGCTTCACTTCACATTTAAAAAAATATTCAACCGATATGAAATCTTGCGACGGCGAAAAAAGAAGAACTCAAGTGAAGGATAATCTACCTGAAGTGGAAGAAGACTTTGAAACTTCAAGGAAAATAATATGATATAGCCAGAAGTCATGTGTACGTTTTTTAAGATGAGTTCGGGAGGCTGTCTTTGACGGCTGTTTAATGATTTTCTTAGCAGTAAACGTCTGTAAACATCAGATCGTAGGTGCTCGCGCGAGCATACGCAATTGTCAGCGGTAGCTAAAAACAGATCATGAGCAAATGTCGATCTTATAGAATCCAGATTTTTAAATGCGCGAGAACGCGCGTGGAAATTGCTAAACTCACGAAATCTATTGCGTGGAAAAAAGTCCGGTGACCCCTTCTTTTTATTGTTCCAATATGATAATAATGTCGAAAGGAATCATCAGAAAAAAAACTAGAAAATTCTACGATAGGAAATTTGCGATGTGTGAAAATTGCCCTTTTTGTAGATTTTCTGAAATTCCGCTCCGTAGCATTTTTTAAAAATCTTTGTGCATTTTCCTTTTCAAGTGCCAAAAGCAATCACTGAAAAAAATCAGGGGGTCACCGGGTTAGTTTTCGAATTATTTAAGCCACAAGATAAAAAATGCGTCTGAATAAGCCTATGAAAGCGTTGCCATGGAAACTGCTAGTGACGAAATGACACTTATTTTTGGATAACCAATGATTATGTAATTGAACCCCGTAAAAGTGTTCAACTGGCCTTAGTCAGTCTTTCTGTTGTATTCTTTCAAAGTTACAAACCATCAAAAAGATGAAAACCGGTAGGAGCCACCTTAACCAGAGAGGCATTTTGTCTGAGCATGCGCGAGTGGAATTGGTTTTTCGCGTTCGGCGCCATTTGAAAAGTTTTCGACGCGTTTCTGCGAGGTTTCAACTGGACGATCGCCACCTTTTTGTAATATTTTTTGAAGATGGATGAAGGAGTATGACAAGTTCACCAACATTTATAACTCTGTGGATACTCGTGGTGTTTGCTGGCTCTTCAGTTGAGGATATTTTAATGATCAAAGTGCGAACAAAACGCGAAAAAAAACCGAAAACTTGAAGTTTGAGATTTGATTTACTGAAGATAAAAATGTACACATGAGACAACAAACCTTGAAGGTTAGTCTTAAGATGCTGATGTTATATTTTTGTGAATCACAAAGCTGTATGTGGAGACGATCGTGAGATATTTGATCCGAGGAAAGATGGAAATTTAGATTTCGATCTTATTTTACTTCAACTTCGAAGTAAAATTGCGTTAAGTTTGAGGTGGCCCCCAAGCATCAAATCACTTTAAATAACATCGTTTTTTCGTTCTCTATACAGTCATATAGGACACAAGGCTTTAAATAATGTTCCAGCTTCAGGAGTAAGTTGCTCTTACTACAACCCTCAGTGAATTATTTTTTGGGAGGTTTTGGCGGATTTTCTAAGTCATGATCCAAAACCGTCTTTGGCCTTTTTGCTCTCCTAGTCTGTTGTACATGGTAGGTAGGCATGAGTCTTAACAATTGTTATGGTCTTACCTAAATCAACTCCGGTTTTGACTTATTTTTTACTGTGTTTTTGTCGTAATTTTTACTATTGCCTTTTCAAGCTTCATGTGCTAACTAGAGGAAAAACTTTGGTAAAACTTATTTATCACTTGGCCCCCAAGTCCCTCACTATTGTCCGTTAATTGTTTATTTATCTAGCTTTCGGTCTCACTAGTCCATTGACCTCAAAAAAATGCGTGGACTTTGTGTCATGAGTAAAACTGGTGCCGTTTTCTTCATGTTCATGTGTTATTCGAAACGAATGGCGTCAGCTGTATTCTGTCCTGTTCATTTCAGTAGAATGCTTTGCCTTGCGAAATGAATGTTGAGTCGAAGTGTACTACGAATTTGAAACCAGTTGAGTTATATTTCACTTTGCTGTATGTGTCGTGATCATGAAATTCTTATTTCTTAAGATTGATGATATGAATTAACTTTTATGTTCTCTTCTGTTTAAGGTAATGTGAAGTGACCCTATAATTGGTAGTATAGACAGAATGGTTGGCAGTGACATTTATTGTGGCAAGCTGTTATTCAAGAATTTGTCACTATTCCCAGAAGCTTACTACTGGGTTAAATTATTAGTCTTTTGTTCCCTGTAAACAACTTGCTTAGACTGATATGCTATATGGGAGTTATGTCTACTTTATTTGTAAAATTGGTAAAATTACCAATAAAATTACCAATAAAGTTTTCAGAAGTTTTGTCCAGATTTCATTGAAAATGAATTTGAGGAGTGATCAGTCATATTCTTTAAGAGTGTTTAAGCTTCCAGCATGAGAGCTAATAAATTTCTTGAGTTATTCATACATGATTTGTCTCCTGTAAAATTGTCAAAGCTAAACCCCTTGGCAAATGTCTATAAATTTCTTTAAATAGCAGCCAGGTTGGTGTTCGTTACCACTTAAAATGGCGTATCAAAGTCTCCTTTTGACTTCAGTCTTATTTCTCTAAAATCTAATAGGTGTAAATGATCCATTTTCATATTAAAACAAAACTCTCCTCGTTATTTTAATCTGACTTTATTCAGTCTTGTTTCCAGGGGATACAAGGCTTGGGAAAAATTTCGTTTTTTGTCCTCACTGATACCATCAGCTGTGCAGGTTCTTAAGAAATTGTTTGATAACTCTCGTAACTTATAGGTTACAAAAGGTGTATGTGATCAAATATAATTTTTATTTGGAAAATAATTGATTCATTTAACTATTATTATTACAACTGGAAACTCAAAATGTTGTTTGATTTTATTCACATTTAGGCAACAGGGTGGTCTTTCTTTTTTTGTACTCACCTCTAGTTATGGTGCAATTCTCATCTGTTGAGGGTTATGTTTTTGGGCTGTAAGAAGGATGGATGAAGTCAAAATATATTTTTTATTAGGAAAATAATTTATTCAGTTGTGATTTCTTAAAAAAACTTTTCAACCAAAACCGAAACTTCTGTGAACTTTTACTTTTTGCTGAAATTGCAAATACATTGCACTAGCAGATTAAGCTCTAAAACACTCAAAGGAAAGTAAGTACTACAAATGTACTCAATTTCTTGAGATAGCAGTGACACGATTATTGCTTTCCAATTCATGTGCTCTTCGACTGGCCTCCTGTATCATTCATAAAAAATATCATCTACATCGATCACACCAACAACCATTAAAGAGTAATCGAATTGAACTTGATTGTACATTCTTTTGCATTTGGAAAATCAATCAATGTGACTTCCTTTCACACCACACAACCATATTAAGACTAGGGTGCTTCCGTCTAAGTTACAGAGGGAAAAATGACAAGAAAAGTTGTCTGAAGAACTCACTCTACTATTGTTTTCCAATGCATTTTCCTGTTTCACTTTTTTCATGGGAAACCCACACAGGCATGTAGCAGCAGATATCCACTTCAAACAAAAATTTACTTAACACGTGCAGACAAAATGCCTCTCTGGTTGATCTATTTACAAGCCCAGAAACTGCCCAAAAACATCACATAGACCTTCCGCAACCTTACTTTTCAACCTATTAAATTACGAGAGTTCTCTGACAATTTGATGAGAACCTGTACAGCTGATAGTATCAGTGAGGTAGCTCTCATGCTGGAAGCTTAAACACTCTTAAGGAATATGACTGATCACTCCTCATTCATTTTCAATGAAATCTAGACAAAACTTCTGAAAACTTTATTGGAAATTTTATTGGTAATTTTACCAATTTTACAAATAAAGTAGACATAACTCCCATATAGCATATTAGTCTAGGCAAGTTGTGTACAGAGAACAAAAGGCTAATAATTTAAACCAGTAGTAAGCTTCTGGGAATAATGACAAATTCTTGAATAACAGCTTGCCACAGTAAATGTCACAGCCATCCATTCTATCAATACTACCAATTAGTGGGTGAGTTCACATTACCTTAAACAGAAGAGAACATAAAAGTTAATAGGCCATTTTACAGTTGTGTACTTAGTTGCCAAGCCTTTGATTCAGAGTGAGGCTAAAGATGACCTTGTTGTGATAGAGACCTGTATCTACTTAGCATGATAACAAAGTGATTTACATTTGAAAGGCAGCAAGGTTTGTATCATAACAAGGTCATCTCTAGCCTCACTCCTGTTCAAAGGCTTGGCAACCAAGCACACAACTGTAAAAAGGACTATTCATATCATCAATCTTAAGAAATAAGAATTTCATGATCACGACACATACAGCAAAGTGAAATATAAACTCAACTGGTTTGAAATTCATAGTGCACTTCGACTCAACATTCACTTCGCAAGGCAAAGCATTCTACTGAAATGAACAGGACAGAATACAGCTGACGCCATTCTTTTCGAATAACACATGAACATGAAGAAAGCGGTACCAGTTTTCACTCATAAGACAAAGCCCACGCATTTTTTTTTGGTTAATGGACTAGTTAGACCGAAAGCTAGATAAATAAACAATTAACTGACAATAGTGAGGGACTTGGGGGCCAAGTGATAAATAAGTTTTACCAAAGTTTTTCCTCTAGTCAGCAAATGAAGCTTGAAAAGGCAATAGTAAAAGTTACGACAAAAACACAGTAAAAAAATAAGCCAAAACCGGAGTTGATTGAGGTAAGACCATAACCGTTGTTAAGACACATGCCTACCTAACATGTACAACAGACTTGGAGAGCAAAAACGACAAAGACGGTCTTGGGTCATGACTTGGAAAATCCAATAAAACCTCCCAAAAAATAATTCGCCGAGGGTTGTTGTAAGAGCAACTTAATCCTGAAGCTGGAACATCTTTTAAAGCCTTGTGTCCTATATGACTGTAAAGAGAACGAAAAGACGATGTTATTTAAAGTGATTTGATGCTTGGGGGCCACCTCAAACTTAACGCAATTTTACTTCGAAGTTGAAGTAAAATAAGATCAAAATGTAAATTTCCATCTTTCTCCGGATCGAATATCTCACGATTGTCTCCACATGCAACTTCGTAATTCACAAAATTGAAACATCAACATCTTAAGACTAACCTTCAAGGTTTGTTTTCTCATGTGTACAGTTTGATCTTCGGTAAATCAAATCTCAAACTTCAAGTTTTCGGGCTTTTTTCGCGTTTTGTTCGCACTTTGATCATTAAAATATCCTCAACTGAAGAGCCAGCAAACACCACGAGTCTCTACAGAGTTAGGAATGTTGGTGAACTTGTCATACTCCTTCATGCATCCTCAAAAAGTTTTACAAAAAGGTGTCGATCGTCCAGTTGAAAACCTGCAGAAACGCGTCGAAAACTATTCAAATGGCGCCGAACTCGACAAACCAATTCCACTCGCGCATGCGCAGACAAAATGCCTCTGTTACGATATTAAGGATTTCAATTTGCAGACGAAGAGAAAATTGAGAAAATGGTTTAACACATTTTGAACTGAGTATCGAAATTAATCAGAAATTGTGTTGATTTTGACTTTCTTGTTCTGTGACTGCGACTTGTCTTGAAATAGTTTTTAGCTTACTCGGGCGTAAGTGTAGAAGAAATGGTATATTTTCTCTTTCAAATTTTGCATCTCCCTTCCCCCCCTCCCTCGTCACCAATAAAAAATTTCTGGATCCCCCACATGTGTTGATTTTGAACAAAACATGTAACACTGTGAAAAAAGTATACAAATAAACAAAAGGCATGTAATACGAAAAGTAAATAACAAACGACCGAAAAGTTTATTGTGTATTGTACAGAAACACAATTTTGACAACGCACTTGGCATTCAAACGAAATTTAAAAAAATGCTTAGAAACGATGGAAAATGGAAACAAAAACTTTCAAGTTATTAAAAAATAAGATTTTTCTACAGGCTTGTTTTGAATATAATACCGATTATACAACATATTGCACATGCAACATTAAAAAAAAGGATTTGCTATCTTTCTGCACTGATTGTGATTAAAAGAAGAAACTAAGAAAGATATGCGGCTTTGAACTCATCAGGTTCACTGGTCAAACTCATATGCCTCCTTTTCGTCTAGAAGTCCATTCTTCTTAAAATACTCCAGCTCCCTTTCTGTAAAGAAAAACCAAAATGAATCATCAAGCAACAGTATGAATTTAACTTCGCGTAAGAGTCGCGCGAGGCGATAGCCGAGAGCGACTCTAGCTTCTTGAGTACTTAGCAAACCTCCCAAGTACATCCATAACTCAATAGTGTACGCTGTGGTGTTTAGCATTTGTTTTATAACATAACATTGATACATTATAGCAAAAGAGTTCCCTTTTATTTAACAAATCTTACGTGACCAGAAAAAAAAAAAAAAAACAGGCGCGCGCGGAAAAATAGTCTTCGCATTTGGTCACGTCAGCAGCGTACACCTATGGGCAAATGGTGGACGCTGAATTGACCAATCAGAGCGCGCGCTTTGCTTTGGTTATGCTATAATAACAAATGGTAAACACCACAGCGTACACTATTGAGTTATGGATGCACGCGGGAGGTTGCTAAGCACGAAAGAAGCGTACGAGTCGCTCGAGGCGAGAGCGACTCTAGCTTCTTGAGTGCTTAGCAAACCTCCCAAGTGCATCCATAACTCAATAGTGTACGCTGTGGTGTTTACCATTTGTTTCATAATATAACATTGATACATTGTAGCTAAAGAGTTCCCTTTTATTTAACAAATCTTACGTGAGCAGAAAATACAAGCGCGCGCGGAAAAATTGTCTTTGCATTTGCTCACGTCAGCAGCGTACACCCATGGGCAAATGGGGGACGCTGAATTGACCAATCAGAGCGCCCGCTTTACTTTGGTTATGTTGTAATACAGGATGTGCAATGCAATGCTGGGTAATCACCTTAACTTGTCTTGAATCTCTTAGTGTTATAATGCAGGGGCTTCAACACTCAAGATCTATGCAGAAAACTTTGACTGAATATGAGACAGTGATCTGGAGAGCTTACCTAACTTCTTGGTGTCCATCACCATTTTCTTCAAAGAAGGAAGATCTCTGAAGCGAGACGCACTTACATGGCGATCAGCGGCCTCTTCAGCTTCATCTTCAACAGCATCCTCTTCATCTGATGGTTCATCAGCCTCCTTTTCGGAATTTTCCTTTTTGGTTTCATCCATTTCTTGTGGTACTTCTTCATCAGCATCTTCCTCTAGAGGCACGTCTTCGGCCTCCTCATCCTCTTCGGCTTCATCCTCCGCTTTCGCAGCTGAATCTTCCTTTTGAGCTGCTTCTTCTGCCTCATCTTCCTCTTGAGCTGCTTCTTCTGCCTCATCTTCCTCTTGAGCTGCTTCTTCTGCCTCATCTTCCTCTTGAGCTGCTTCTTCTGCCTCATCTTCCGTCTGTAATGTTTCTTCTGCCTCACCTTCTTCCTTCGCTTCATCCTCTTCTTCCTTGGCCTCATCTTCTTCTTCAGGAACTTCTTCTATTTCATCATCCTCAAAGGTGTCATCATCCTCGTCTTCAGCTGGATTCTCACTTTCATCTTGTGATTCAGGTACTTCAGCTTCGACAGAATCTTCCGCCTCATCCTCCTCCTCCGGTGTTTCATCAGCGTCCTCCTCTTCGGGTTCATCTTCCTCTTTCACGTCATCCTCCTCCTCGGTTATCTCTGTTTCGTCTTCTACAGGAGCTTCCTTTGCTTCATCTTCCTGCTGCTTTGTGTCCTCCTCCACTGGTGCACTATCGGCCCCATCATCTTGTGCGGCTTCAACTCCCTCTTCAGCTGTTTCGAAGGCTTCGTCGTCCGGTACTTCTTCGGGTTCATCCTCATTCGTAGGGGCCTCATCCTCGACTTGTTCGCTCTCTTCCACCTCAGCGTCATTGGGTTCCTCCTCGTAATATTCTGCTTCATCTTCGTCATCTTCCGTTGGCGCATTAAATGATTCCACTTCGTCATCACTCGTCCATGGCTCCTCTTCACGATAGAGCGATTCCTCTGCATCTTCAAGAGGCAGTTCTTCCTCAGCCTTGCTTTCGTCATCTTCTAACAAAAAGTCAAAAGAAAGTGTAAATTAATCGATTTCAAGGGATTGCTTGGGTTTTCCGTTGCTAAGTCCTGTGATTGCCCACACAACTTGCGTCATCTTCTCTGTTGATTGCAATACGTCATATCTAGTTGTTTTCCCCTACCCGCGCAGTACTGGGTTTAGTTTGCATGTGATGCCATGTGTTCTAGTTTCTTGTCGTTGTTTTGTTTAAGTCACTTTTCCATGGAGTCTACAAATCTTTCAAAGCAGATCTTAAAATTAAGAATCCGATTTTACGAGTCAGATGATACGAGTGAGATTGTATAGATTGAAACACATTTAACGAGTTTAACAGATCAAGTCGAACATTTATTCTACATCCTCAGTCAGATGCAAAATTGAAACTAAATTTAATCCCAACTTTGTCACTCCCAGTTTCCAGCGCTTTTAGCTTTTTTTTTTGTTCTTCTTTTCATTTCTATATTTTTTTCTTTTGAGTTCTCATTGGCTCCATGAGAGATTTTCTGGGGATCCGAATTTTACTTTGCTAATTTACTGTGAAGATGATGATGGTGATCATTGCAGTAATAACTTAAAATCGTTTTTAAACCATGTTTCTCTATTGAATGATATAATTATAAAGACTACTGAAAGGTTAGAGTTACCTATTTTGAAATGATGAGGCCAAGACAAAGTTTGCTTTTAATCACTGATTGTCGACTAGATTTAATGATCGACTAGATTTAATCATCGATCGACCAGATTAAATTTGCCTATTCTTTTGTGGTGGAATGTTGTGTAATTAGTGCCGTTGTTTATATGCTGAGTACACGACAGCACCAAAATCTCCACATTTATTGAACAAACCTTGATGTTTGCGAGTTGAACAGAGGACTTGCGTGTTTTTGTTTCAGTAAGTAAGTAAGTAAGTAAGTCAACTTTATTTCAAGAGGGTGTACACATGACAGCTTACGCTGACAAACTAGTGGCCCTCAAAACTAAGGATTAGTAATTAATACATGCAAGTCTAGAATTAAAATTGGAACTAGCCCAACAGAGTAACTATTAAAAACAAATATAAATAGAATATATAGAATAAAACATATAGTACAATATAGCCTCAAAAGATTGATTGATAAATTTTCGTTGCTTATTGCTGAGTACACGACCGCACCAAAATGTCCAAAGTTATTAAACAAGCTTTGATGTTTGCGAATTGAACAGAAGACTTGCGTGTTTTTGTTTCAGTCATTACAAAAGAGACCTTGCTGGCAGTCCAGAGCTGTGAACGAGAATGTTCACCTTTCACTATCCTGACTTCAAGTTGTTTGGCTGCATAAAATTGTATTCACCTGGAAAAGGCCAAGAGAACTCAAACTTTCAATTAAGTCTTATTATCGAGGATTTCGTGCGTTACCCCTGTGTTAAACTCTTTGAGTATTCTTTTGTTAACGCTTAAAACAAGGGTCTGAGAGTGACAACTGTTTTTGATGCACTATTGTCAACAGGAGAGAAACGAGGAATTCGTTTTTCATTCAAGCTTCTGAGAGCACTCGTCATTTCACACGCGGTGAAACAAAAGCGTGCATTTTATTTGCAGCGTTAGGGTGTGTCTTGCACTGTGGGGTAAAATATTTCCATGTCAAAGGGAACTTCCCTCGCAGAAAGCTATTGTAATTGTCTGTTCTCCATGAAAGATTAATTGGATTTCTATCTTTTACTTGCTATAAACAGATAACGAAAGTGCAATTGCTTGATGAGAAATGCCCTTTGCCCCTCGGGGTGTCATGTTTTCATGTATGCTAGCTCGCCTCTCTCACTGAGAGCTGTTGTACTTCTCCATTCTTCGTGAAAAGGCAATTGAATTCGCTTTTCTTTGTGGTTTTCTACAAGTTATGCTTGGATGACGAAAAAGCTTTTATCAATATTACTTGTCATATGGCGATTAATTACCGGAAAACTTTCCCAAGTTAACCAAGGCTAACGCTTATTCCGAAGCACTTAGATCTATCGCCGCCCAGCTCAGTGTTATTCTAGCGATGTTGTCAGGACGATAAATTCTACGAACCATATCTTATAGCCAGTTATCAGTTTTCAAGTTGAATTCAAATATCCTTTACTGATCAAGTTCCTTAAAATACTCGAGTCGGTAGAATTGGATTCCCGTGCAGTTGCAATTAAATATGAACTTCTTAGTTTATGAATATTGCATGCCTACAAAGTGAACAAAAGACAATCTACTTCGACTTCTAAATTACTTGTTCGTCTAAACGGTCTTCCTTCAGCCTGTTATGTAAATTTCATTCCAACACGTACATGGCAAAGACGTTGAACATCTTTTAAAGTTCATTAATAATAAACATTTTGAATAACACATTCTCGCACAGAAAAAACAGCCTTTGATGCGAGTTGGAGAAGACGGGAAAAATATTATGCATAATGGTGATATTGGTTCATAACATGTCGAAAAGGTTTGTCCATAGTTGTTCAAGCGCAACGAAGAGCAAGATCCTTTAAATTTACCCAAGTAGAAAAAAAAAACCCTTTACTGATTAAGTTCCATAAAAGATTCGAGTATGTAGAATTGAATTCCCGTGCAGTTACGATTAAATTTGGACCTATGGGTTCTTGGATAATTCATGCCTGAGTAGTGAACAAATTAAAAGGCAATCTACTGCGACATCTAAATTGTTCGTCAAAACGATCTTCCGCCTGTCATGTTAATTTCGTCCAATACAAGGTAATTACGTTGAAAATTGTTTAATGTTCGTAAATCATAAATATTTTAAATAGCATTTCCCGCATAGTTTGCATCAATCTCGCAACTTTTATTATGGGTTGAAAATTATTTAATCAGCCTTTAATGCTAGAGAGGACGGGAAAAAATTTATTTAGAATGGCGATATTGGGTCATAACAAGTCGAAAAGATATTTCCATAGTTATTCAAGCACAACGAAGAGCAAGATCCTTAAACTTTTCCCAAATGGCAAAGCAGATTTTAACATGTTTGATTCCAACACGAGGTAAATATTCCTTAAAGCCCCCGCTAATGCGATTTTTGAAGGGAACAAGAAACAAAGAATTCGTAATATCAGAAAGTTCGGGTTAGCTGCTAGTTTGGTAAGTTTAGTGATGATTTAGCGGAAGCTCGAGTTCACCGAGATGGGACCGCAAAGTTTTAACGTGATCAGTCTGAGGTATTCATGGAAAACAGAGCAGTTGGAGATGATTATTTAAACAATCTCTCCGTTCTGTGATGAAAGTTAGGCGCTCAGGAATTTGTCGTGGTTCAATGACTTGCTGCATATTTCCGAAAGTAAACATATCGCAAAAATAAAATCATAACTGGCTTTCAACTTTCTTCTTTTTTTTCCACTCCTGATCATAGGTAATATTTGGCCAGAATATCTAACCCGCCCATGTCAGTGTACCTATTTGACGTCAATTTGTACTAGAAAGTGATATCCAAGCCTAGAGCCAAAAGTTTAGAAATCATTAATCTTTAGGCATATATATTGCTTAGGTTTACCAATTGTAATTGTGATAAAATTTTTCAGCTCGAATCATTATGTTTGCTCGGCCTTGAAGAAGTTCAAAGACAACTTTCTAAATCGACCACAATTCGAAAAGATGACGATCTTTAATTTGATCGTAGTCAAATGCATTTGGCTTTTTATCCTCGATTTTTCATCATTCGTCGACCGTAACTTGGCCATGTTTCTGTTTTATGTGAAGTACTGAAAGTTTTGCGTGGGATTATTTTTAAGGCGGCTCTTTGCCCGTAGCCATGTGAGCGATAAATAAAACTGAAATATTTTTTTGTTTTTCTTGCGGCGTTCCTGTATCTCTTAATAATACTGGTTGCTAAGTACAGCAGCTATCTGACATATAGTAATCAAAAAAAGCAGAACGAGCTTTCGGTTTTCCATAAAACGAGCCTAGCTTTCCAAGTTGATTTTTTCGGCAAAACAACTTCACGTCCGGTTCGCTATTTCCATGTTTACTCAGGCAGAATCTATTCGAAATTTACTCTGTTTCTCGTCAAAACTACACTTCATTCGTTTCCGTCCAGTCTTTTCACTTTAGTTGTCACATTATCTGTCAACTGATAACTTTAGGATCATAATAGCTTTGATTGCGAATGAAACTGCTGGAGGAAATTCAATAAACTGACGGAGGCAATCCTCATTTTCTAAACAACTGCTTTGAAATATTACCTGTTCTTCATCCAACTTTTCTTTGCGGTAATAGATATAATAAAAAAAACGATTACCACGTAGGCAACTTACATGAAATTCGACGTTTATCGCGTAATGGTTATTTAGTTAAGAATTTAACCCATTTACCGACGACTATCGCAACTGTCGAAATAACAGGAGCGAAATTTTCTTTATTTTCGATCCTTTTACGTGTTCAAGGCATCTCGCGCCTTTAAATGATCAATACCGTTCAGAAATGTTTTACCGTCGAGTTAGGTCGGGCTTACTGTTCTAGGGTATAAATGATAAACAATTTCGGTACCTAAACTACAAGTTTTTACGAAAATCATAATTTTCCGTCCCACTAATGTCTCGATTTTGAATCGGCTAAAATGTTTTGCAAATTAATTAGTTTTCTTTAGTTTTCCACCGGGAAAATTCACCGCAAACCATTCCTTGTTTAAATTTCACCAGAGTCTGCTCGCTTGAATTATAACGTTACAAGGACCAATATTTTCATATCTTCGCGATTCAAACCCTCTCTAGCAACAAAATTTTAAAATTTACTGTGCCCTGTTCCCCCTGCGGCGAAATTTCCGCCCGTAGATTCTGGAGTTTCCAACATTATCTATTCGATTTTGTGTTTTGAAACGCAAATTTCGATCCCTTTTTGGTTTTTTTTTAAAAAATGTGCAATTAAAACAAATTCTTTGGACGATATGTCTAGAATTACCCGTACTGAAAATGTAGAATATAGCCCGATTTCTATTGGTGAAAAAACGAGTCGACGATTCCGTGTTAAGAGCTTTCATTCTTTGCACATTTTTGACAAAGTTGAATTTATTAACGAGAATTTTAGAGCTATACTGTAACGAAAGTGATAGTATTCATAGTCCGTTAGGGACACTGAGAGAGAGTTCTACGACACTTACCCTGTGCATCTCGGTTATAGTACTCATCATACAGGCGTTCCTGCATGCTACGATACTTCCCCAAGACATCTGTAAACACCGAGTAAACATTCACATGTAAATACAAAATGCGCACTCCGAAGGAGAAATCAAGCAAAACTGGTACAAACCTGGGTTTCTTTCGACCGGATCGCGGCGAAGCAGATATCCATCATAGGCAGATTCGTCAAAATCGGCGTTTTCCTTCGGGATAAAATCGCGACTGTAATCATCGACGTCTTCGTAAAAAGTGTTCCTCAACGGCAACGCCGTTGTCAGAGCGAAAGCCGCGAAAATCAACACGAGAACGATTTTCAGCATTTTGATAAATTCTTGCTCTACCAGTGATGTTATCTCTTCGTTTCACGAGTGTCTACTTGATCTGAGAACAACTTTCGCTAAAGAAGATCCGTGAGATTTAAAGCTCCACGCGGTCGTCTCAGAGGTCACAGTGATGTCGCCGTCTCGATGTACTTCAGTAATTCCTGAAAGTTTTTGGCGCTTGAATATTAAGATTCACAAATTTGCGTAACAAAGCACCTGCTCTCAGTATGCTATTTTAATTTCAAAGGTTCATAATATACTGCAGATGTGCTTTCCGTATTAGGGTGACACGTGGTCACATCGCCAGCCTATCAAAAACACACTTGGAGAAGTGACAAAAAGAATGTTTGTCTTGGGCCAAAACAACGATTCACGAATCATTTTTTTTAACGGTGAACACATTATCAATTCCATCTGATTGAATTTCGTTATTCTTATCTCCAGATAGGAAAAAGAAATTCAGACATTACTGATAAATCCTAAGGTGAAAATCCCACTATGTTGAACTCTAGGAGGGAAAGATTGGACCCGTATATTTAATCTTAAAGCGTATAAATTTATCAAACATTTCCTATGAGTTTGCGCAGAAAAGTTTTGCTGACTGTCGTGTACGTAGGCGGAAATTGGTATCTGCCTCCCTTTCTTTTGTTTATGATTGTGACTATTTTTTAACGCATGACAGAGATCAGTGAAGGACCCACTTGTAAGTTGGACTGGAAATGCGATATCTCGCGGGAAGACTTACGTCACTCAGGTTTTTTCCTCGCGCCTCCTTAACGCAAGCGGGGAAAACGATTGAAAACGTTGCGCATAGGCTAATATATATGGAATCTCAAATAACATCCTAGTTTGGTGCATGCATGACATAAAAAGTGTAAGCTTAAAAAAATTTCAGCCGCTATGAAACGAAAATAGATCAATACATGATGAAAGAGATACCGAGTTTGCTATTTCTCGAATATGATGGCTGGTGATATTTAACCTGAAATTAAAATATTGAACTGCAAGGCCAATTATATCAGTACCAACATAAGAATTAGTTATACTTGATTTAAGCATTATATGTTAACAGGAACTGTTCAAGTTTAAAAATGGGGTTTAAAATCTGAAAAAAATAAAGCTTCAATCATTTTCTTTTTTGTCGTTGGTTCATGATCTATCTCCCTTTCGTTGGTAATTTTTTCTTTTTAACAGATCAAGAATCTCATTTATCAAACGACTGATTTTTCTCCAATGATTTATGTTGACTTGATTTGAAATTTTTATTTCTTGCAACTTAACCAAGCGCTTCCTTACCGATAGAATAATTTTTCCCACTCTGATAAGCTTAAAATGCTGGTCATGATGTTTTTTTCTTCAGTCTGCATGCATGGCGGAGACGATATCCATGCAGTAAGCCTTACTCGTTAAAAATTGTTTCTTACAAAAGATTCACTCCTAAAACGAATACATTCGATGAATTTCGAAACTTTTAACCCGATCTAAACTCCACGAAAAGTTTTGCTCGTACGCAATGGATCTAACACGTCGCGTGAACTAAACATGTCCTGGTTAAAACCAAGGAATATCCTAGGGAAAAATAAAACCGAACAATGTCCGAGGGACATTCCTTTGGCGGTATTAACATTTTATAAAATGAGTCAGTCAGTTCCAGCAGTGATGATGTTTATTTATCTTTTTAATTTTAATCATAACCACACAAAGGACACCGCTTACAATACTTACAGTAACTACGTTGAGGATGCTTACACAGAATTCGCTACGTACACTCTACATTGCGTTGATTATTTCGTACTCTGGACCAAAGCAAGCCAGAGCATGATCTTAATCTTTCGTATGCACATACTCATATCCTTATGCAACCTATATATGGTCGCCTTACTACCTTTTTGGGCTCGAATTTCTTACGCAGACGAAATGAATTTAGCGGCAAGGCGCAAGTGGGACACAGAAAATACAAAATATTGAAATTAAAACTTTTTCAAAAAGCCTCTTTGAAAAAACTCATTGTTATATGCTTGTACCCTAAGCTGTACTTCACAAGACATTCAGTATTAAGACGGAAAAAAAAACTCGACGCAGCACTGATCAGACTATAATTATATATCATTAGGTATATAAGATGATCAAAGGTGATCGTCAAACTTCAACAAGGCTGGATCCTTTATATGTTCAGTCACCATGCTCAAAAACACAAGGCTTTTTTTTAGTTTTCAAAGAACTTCCTGTTCTTTGAAAATAATTAGGACTTAAAAAATAGCACTCCATCCAGGATAACTCATCCACGAACTTTCATCGGTGGAAACATATGCTCTTATGAATATTTGTCTTTGTCACTTAATGAATGCTCATTGTTTTCTTTGAGCTTGGCTCTCAAGATCAGTATTCAGTGGCTAAGGAGTTGGATTCGCTGTTACGGGCAGATAGAAAAGAGCACGCACGATCTGGTGAAAATCGAAAATTGGACTTGTAATGGTAGTGATAAGGTCGAAGGAATCAGCGTCGAAACAACCGGAACTTTGCCATATATTTTGATTGTGCAAATGACTCATACGCGCTTACGAAATAGTGGCGGAGTCGCCGGCAGAATCGGATGAAGCAACTAAGCTCAAGCAAGGGGGGCGGGGGCAAAGAAAGTGCGGTGCTGCGTCCATGGGGGGGAGGGGGGGGGAGGAAGGGAGGGGATTACAACTTTTTTTATTTTATTGGATCCTAAGTTTAACGAAGGACTGAACACTCGAAACGTCTGCCCCAGAACCTCCATATAGGTGGTGAATTACATTATCATCAGCTCAGTTTATAAAACCAAGTTATTCCTCTCGTGTTGTTAGTTTTAATTCTCTTCCAAAGGCAATGAAATAGTTAGTTTATGGAACGCCATAAATTAGCTAATTTATGGAACGCCATTCCCGATAATATTAAGTCACAGGCTTCCATTTTTTCTTTTAAAAATAAGTTAAAGTATTTCTTCTTTCAAAGGCTTAAATTGGTATTTGATGGAGACAACATTAGTTCATATAAGCTAATTTGTCCTAAATGTCGTAGAGTTAATCGTATGAATATTTGTAGTTGCTAATTGTTGTTACTTTTCTCTTTTCTTATGTAAAAAAAAAATATTTTAATGGGTACTTTGGGTTAGGATTGGTTTTGCACTTTTCTCTTTCATACTCAGGGTTGGGTTTGGGTGTTAATATTTTATAGGGGACCTAGAGTCCTATTATATTATCACCTGCCCTCGGGCGAACCATTAAATAAATAAACAAATAAATAAATAAAAAAGATTTATGATGTTTTTAAGCTTACTTAAAAACCATTAAATGGAAAACTTACCTTGATCAGTGGCTCGTTTCGTCGTGCTTTTTCTGTTTCGGCTATAACCCCTCGGATATAAGCCCCTCTGTTTATGAGACCCCCTAAAAATCCTTACAAAGTTATATTATATAGTTGTATATGAAGAAGGCAGATCATGTTTACTGTAGGCACTCTCGGTCGAGAGTCGGTCGATACTCAGTCAATATGTCGGTCGTCACTCGGTCGATAGTCGATAACCTCGCCTTGAGCGAGACCGATATATCGACCGACTATCGACCGAGTCTCGACTGAGTATCGGCCATCGACCGACTATCGACCGACTATCGACCGAGTGTCGACCGAGTATCGACCGACTTATCGGTCGAATATCGATCGACTCTCGAACAATATATTTACCTACAGTAACATGATCCGAGAAGGGGAGGGAAAATGTAACACCAAAGTAATGCAGAAATCACAACGTAACGTTAATGTTTTGGACTGCAGTACATTGTTTTGATTTGTCACGCATTGACAGACGTGGTTAGAGTTATCGAGGGTAAAAAAAATATCGAGAATGATCTGAAGGGAAACGAAAATTGCTTCTAATTTGTGGAATAAGACGCTCGAGTTATCAAGGTTTTGAGTTAACGAGGGTAAAAACTGCCATAAATGTAAGTTAGCGCGAGGTTCGAGTTATCGGGATTCGACTGATATTACCATAGTTTAAATGGATGGAGTACAACTTGGTCTGAAATCATACACGTGATTTCAAAATCAAACGAACGCGCAGCACAAGTTTGATTTGAAATCCCAACTATGAATTCAGACCAAAACTGCATTCATTTTGAAATCGCAACATTCAGTCGTTCAGATATACGGGAGTGTTTAGGAGCTGGTTTGTGGAAAGCTGCAAATTCATAACGAAACCTTGCGGCAACGCGAGTCAGCGCTAGGTCTGCCAGCTCAGGGGTCTACCGTTGATTATGAGGTTCCAGACCCCCCCCCCATAGCATACCTATCCCGACTCGAAAAATCCTGCGGGAAGATTGAGACAGGCAAAGTCCGGCAGCTTACAGCACAAATAATGACGGCCTGCTTGCAGGCTAAGTAACACCTTAACCCTAAAGTTTCCGTAACCCTTACTTCATGCGGCCCCTATACCTTTCCTTCTATTTTCAGCCTTCGACGTTTTGGAATTTATTACAGCCTATGCGCTTTAGGTCTTGACTCGATCGAATGATTTTGAATTTTTTCGAGCCATCCGGTAACTTTGAGCTGTTAATCTGCACAACTGTCAACAACAGATTCGCATTTCAAGATCACTTTTCATATTTGTCTGGGCTTGCGCTTTCCTCCCCACAATACAAGTAACATAACGCATTACACGAGCAATTAACAATACTGCTTCGGTATGTCCGAGAGAAAAAAACACTCGTCTGTTGGCGATATGCAGAGATGTTCATCTAGGCTTGTTTGTCCAGTGTTGTTGGTGTGTCTAGTAATCTGTACCACTGCCTTGGTTCATGTTGAGATCATAAACCAGCGAGTTCATCATGTTAAAGATGTTATTGCGGAACTGAGGCAAACTTATGACTCGATTAAAGATACCAATGATGCAAGCAGCTTTAGAAAATCTAAAACGCCTGATTCCGTTGGAGAACCTGGCTGCCACATCTCCAAAGAGGGACAAGGTGCGATGAAAGGTATTCCTTCGACATTGTGTTTTGTTTTGAATCATCAGTCGCACTACAATAGGTTGATTCTGTGCTTTCTGCTCAGCTCAGTAAACTCGAAATCCTTTTACCAACACAAAATGAAACATGGTAAAATCATGTTCAGTCCCAGACAGACCTTTCATCTCGTTTAGTAGATGTATCTCTTTCGTAGATTGTGTTTTCGTTTTTGGCTGATTTTTCTACGAATTGTGATGACTGGTAACATGACACTTGGATTCACCTTATCTGTTACCCGTTAATTCTTAACCATTCATCACGAATGCTTTTAGTGAGCAATTAAGAATAACAATTAAATAGCGATAGTGAAGAACAATTTAAAGTTTGCTTCGTTATATGTTTCTTTTGTAAGATCTCAGATCTGTAGAATGTTCTTTTCTTTTTACATATGTTTCCTCTCGTGCTGAAGTGATTAGCTGTGCACGTGGCCGTAGGGTAATGGAATGCCAGGAGGTCAATTTCCTGAAATAAAAAGAATCTAAAACTGCATTCAATGCTTGTATGTAAACATGCAGTATCTTCAAGGTAGAAACGAAGATGTCAAAAATTCTTGATCCTTTGTCGATAGGCACTAGGGAACAACGTTATTTATCGCCAGAGGAGATCGAAGGGGGGTCACATAGTTTTCAGAGGGATGAGATCGATTATAGAAAAATTCTGTTCACCTGATTGTGTGATATATACAAAAAGTTAATCTGTGATACCGGAATTTATCACCGGTGATGTACTCAGTATACTGTAGGAGGCATATCCATCGGTGAATGCGGAAATTATAAGCTCAAATATCAAAGTACAAAAAGTACAATTTAAGGCCTGAGATGTTAATTACGTTTACGTTGATCGCTTAGAATTCAAACATGCAAATCTCAACGATAGTCTCAAGATCTCAGATCGATAAAAAATGGCTTTTTTTTTCAAATGGTAAAATAACGACAACGTTAGGTCAAAATCTTTCTTTTCCTCGCCAGCGCGCATCGACAGAGTTCGCCGATTTTCAGCGGAATCTGGAGCCAAACCAGATCAAATTACCATGCTGGCAATCAGAAATGAGATCAACAAAACCTTACACTCGCTGTCCCCACTATCATTCTGTTCACGGAGAGAAAAAAATGTGCGTGCAAGGACCGCCGGGAATGCAAGGACTCAGAGGATCACGAGGGTGAAGAGGACCAGGTGGAGCCCAGGGAAGAAAAGGATCACGTGGTATCAGAGGAGAACCAGGATCGTACGGAAAGCAGGGAAAAGTCGGACCACCGGGTCAAAGGGGAGAGCAAGGGTTAAAAGGAGTCCCGGGTCCCAGGGGGCCACCCGGTGCCAAAGGAGAACCCGGAGAATCCATTTCATCCCCCGTGGTTGGGGTGTCACCGAGCAAGCAAACGGTTAAAGAAAATCAAAGTGCAGTGTTTCAGTGTTCCGCTAAAGGAAATCCTAAACCGACTGCGTCATGGCTAAGGTCAAATTCATCTGCATGGAACAGTCGTTTCATTTGTGGTCCTGATGGGAAGCTAGAGATGCACGACGCCTCTTTAAAGGACACTGGAAAATTCATCTGTGTGGCAAGAAATATACTTGGATCAGCGAACCAATCCGCTACGTTGACTATAGAGGGTACAAAGTTTATTTGACTAATTGAAGTTACGTACCGTGATTGAGGGCTTTACTAATAGAGATTTTCCCTCGTATAAGCCTTTTTTTGTTATCTGGTTGAAGAATCCTACTTAATGCATCACCTTTTTACGCAATCATTTTCTTCATTATACAATGGAAGAGACTATTGTTATTATTCATGGAAGCATGAATATCTCCTAACAATTCCTTTTAAGCTCCTCCACGCGTTCAGCTCGTTCGAGGTCCTACGCATGTTAAGACTGCGCAAAACACCACCCTACCTAGATGTCACGTGACAGGATTTCCGAAACCTCTTCTTACTTGGACAAGAATTTTGGATTCTCTCCCCAGGGATAGAATCACGTTTGCTGAGGGAAAGGAATTAATTACCCTTGCTTTGGCGGAGAAGCAGGACACAGGATCATATATATGCACTGCTACAAACTCACTTGGTAAAGTTTCTGCTGTCACAGCATTGGTAGTTTGGTCTGCTCCCAGGTTTGTTATGAAGCCACCAATGTAATCAAATATGTAGGAGAATCGTTATCTTTCAGTTGTTCCACCGATGGTGATCCGACTCCATTAGTTTCTTGGAAACGCGCATCTGGGGCCTGGGTTGAGGCGCGAATGAAAGTTCTAAATGGAACCCTAAGGATATCTGGACTCGTGGATGCGGACACAGGAACTTATGTATGTGAGGCTAAAATTCCCCATTTGGTGCTTGAGGCTAGAGTGCATGTAAAGGTTAAACAAGGTGAGTAAGAGAAAAGGTCGTTATTGATACCAGTAAATTGGCAACCTATTGCTGTGAGTTATCTTAATTTCTTCTCATTATACGCTTCGAATTTCGAAGATTTTGTTTAGTTTATTGTAATAAGTCTGACCTATTTCTTTGACATTAATCCTTTAGTAAACCAGTGTCAAATGTTCTGCAAGTTTTAAGCAACCGAAGAGAAAAAATTGGTTTTGATTACGAGTATTTATCCACGGTGGGCCGACAACCGATCAATTGTCGCTTGATATTTCGATCAAGGCATCGGTAAACTGTCGGTGTATAATCGACAATTGGTCGGTTTTCGACCTTCTATAAGTCGACTACTTATTGATGGACTGATCTGCTATCTAGCTGGGCTATCCATATTGCCTATGGTTCTCACAATAGTTTCAGGAAACGTGTGGACCATCGTCACTCTGTAACTAGTCAACCCATGAAACGAGTTTATTTCTCGTATATTCGGTAAATTACATACGCGGAAATAACATGCGCATGAACAATTATACAGAATTATTTGTTTCCATTATACTAAATAATCAGTGTGTGTTCTGAATTTAGACAAACAAATTATCATTTATCTATTATATATCCTTCATTGAGTTTGCATCTGCGTGTGCTCATCTTAATAAATAACCAAACAAAATAATGTTCGCTTAGTTGAGGACTGCCTAAGCTACTCGAGTTTGACCAGTGCTGACCGTAAAACTACATACAAGCTTGGGATTTCAAAGTGTGACAAGTCAATGTCTAATGGCTGGTATCGTTTCCAAGGAGCTGCTGGAACAAAAATGCCAACCACTTGTCCACCACCTTATAGGTGTGGAACATCTGCTCAAGGTTGGCTTAATGGCGTTCTTCATACAGTGGCTGAGGGTCAAGTTAACAGGCAGGTCTGCTTTCACTGGTCATCAAACTGTTGTAAATGGTCCATCAACATCCAACTGAGAAACTGTGGCTCTTTTTATGTGTATCATCTCTCTGGTACACCATCTTGTACTTTGCGTTATTGTAGCACAGACTAGTTGCTTCTTATTCAGGAGCAAACGCTGATAGCTGCAATTGTACAGTAAGGACTATAAAAATATGTACTGTACGTTATTGACTCTTTTTGTTTTTTTTTTTAAGTTATGAGGTATCCGTGTTTCAAATTGCCTTAAGTAAGTTTTTTGTTTTGTTCAAAGTACCCTTTGACTTTCAATAGCGGTTGTCAAAGAACTTCTCTTAACAATTTTGTAATTACCGTCCAGCAAACAGATGACGAGATGATGATGAATCACACCATAATCCTTACAAATTTATTGGGAAACCTGTAGAAAGTAGAAGAGGATAACTTTGACTTCAAGAGTCAAACAGCTCAATGAGCTTTATTTAATTTTGTGATGAGATAATCATTAAATTTCTTTTCGCGGAAGTTTACAAGGGAATTGAGAGACAATAGATAGAATAAAGAAGAATTTGAGTCATACGCCTTTAAGATATCATGGCTAACTGTTCGTGTGTTATGTTGTAACTCGTGTGAGACAATTTAGTTCTGGCAGCCTAAAAGCTGCACATGCGCAGACATTTGACCACCGTGTTAGTTTTTGCCATCGTTCTCTTTCTGTCTACTCACACGACGACTTTTTTTTTTTAATTTTTTAATTTTTTTTTTTTTTTTTTTTAATCGCTGATCAAAGCGGTATAAAGGACACGAGTCGTAAAGGACTCTAATTATGGATTTATCATAAATTTTTCCTGTCCAACGCTTTTAATACAAGCAAATTACATAATTCATTTATGGAAGAAATGTAGGTGAAAGCTTCTGAGTATAGAAGTGGTATGGGTTAGAGAGATCAACCTTCTGATTAGGATTTTTCGGACACTTTTGATAGGTCCTTTGAATTGAATAAACACGTAAACTGACCAGTGACTTTGATTCTTGTGGCTGCCTATGAGAATTATTCATCACACATCATAATCGGATGAAATACACGTAAAGAAATGATCCTCGCAGATGAGCTGCAACTCAAGAAGGTTTATCTCTTTTCAGTTTTAAATGTTACGGAAAGTCACATTGTGAGCGAATTCAAACGACGGTGTGTTTTGAAGTTGTGAGTTTGCTTGTTTCTGCAATGGCGTGTGTAAATCTTGTCTTCCTTCCGCCGAAAATTGACACAAAGGGATTTAATGCGACTTTCGACAATCGAAACCTTCGGTTTTTGTCGTAAAATTTAAATATCGGTAAAAATGGCCAAGTTAAGGAACTTGTTTCCACTTAACGTTTCTCAAACGAACAAAATGTTTTGGAAAATTCAGATACATACATACACACACATACACACACACACACACACACACACACGTACATACATACATACATACATACATACATACATACATACATACATACATACATACACTTTAGTGAGCATCCCTGAAAAGGGCTTTTCAGCATCAATATTAAAAACTGTAAAACTTAAAATATTGAATGAAGTAGTCATATTGTTAATTGTAACTGTTAACCGCAGATAGCTTTCGTTTTAACTTTCTAAGTTACGTTTTGTGAACGATAAAAAAAATTACGAAGGGTTTTTTAGGCAGCGTGTCAATCCGTTTAAAAGCAAGTTTAGTACTACAAAATTGATTTCAAAATCAATTTCGCGGAAACATCAGTGATTTGAGGGAGGGAGAGAAGAGAATATTAATGTTATTTATTGGCTAAAGGTCGTGACCGAAGTCTTTGCTTAAAAATGCTTCCCAGCCTGTAAAACAAGATATATTTATGAAAAATCGCAATGAAGCTAGAGATGTTCTCCAATGTGATTCAACACGAAACCGACACAGCCTGCTCACGAACCGAGAAAAAATAATGCAATATATATTGGTTTTATCAGATCTTAAGTCTGACGAAGGGCTAATAGTCGAAACGTTAGTTCTAGAACTTCCTTACGGCGGCTAATTTACATTATCATCATCTCAGTTGATAAAACCAGGTTATCTCCAGGTCTGGCGAACTATGGCCATCTGATTACTAACAATTCAAGACAACGGGGACTAGCTTACTCGGGCAAATATGGTAAGCACATTTTGACATTAACGGGAGCCGTCTTATTAACTAGACAACATCAGTAACACTTAACCCCAAACTTCTAACCTCTTATTCTCCCAAAGCCGTCATACCTTTCCTTCTATTTTCAGCTCAGTTTCGACACGTTGGATTTTATTCCAGTCCAAACATGACTTTTGGCCTTAACTCCCTCTAATGACTTTGAATTTTGTCAGCCATCCGGTAACATCGAGCTGTTAATCTGTACAACTGTCAACAACAAATTCGCATTTCAAGATCTCAGATTTCATATTTCAAGATCTCAAGATTTCATATTTGTCTACGAGTAACCTAAAAGATAATGATCCGTCTAGGCTTGTCTTGGCTTGCATTTTCCTCCCCACACTACAAATAACATTGCGCGTTACACGAGCAATCAACAACACAGCTTCGGTATGTCCGAGAAAAAAAAAACCACTCTTCGGTTGGCGATATGCAGGGCTGTCGATCTTGGTTTGTTTGTCCGGTATCGTTGGTGTGTTCACTAATGTGTACCACTGCCTTGGTTCGTGTTGAGATCAGAAACCAGCGAGTTCATCATGTTGAAGATGTTATGGCGGATATGAGGCAAACTTATGACTCGATCAAGTCTACCAAAGATGGAAGCAGCTTCAGAAACTCTAAAAGCCCTGCGTATGTTGGAGGACGTGACTACCACATCTCTAAGGAAGGACAAGATGCGATGAAAGGTATTCCTTTAACATTTCCTTTTGTTTTGAATCATCAGTTGCACTACAAGGGGTTAATTATAAATGCAGAATAAAAAATTCTAAAATGCGTTCAGTCCGAGAATTGTCAAAGGAATACCTTTCATCGCATCTTGTCCTTCCTTAGAGATGTGGTAGTCACGTCCTCCAACATACACAGGGCTTTTAGAGCTTCTGAAGCTGCTTCCATCTTTGGTAGACTTGATCGAGTCATAAGTTTGCCTCATTTCCGCCATAAGCCGGTGATATATTGGTCTCCTCTCAGCACAAGGTAAAAGAAAATGGTTAGAAAACTGACACGTATGTAGAAATCACTTGCATATTTTATCCGAGGTTTATTGCATACGGTGGTGGGTAAGACCTACTCCACGATGTTCCGAGAAATTCTTTACTTATTAATGAACACTCTATATACTGCTCGCCCGTTCTCATCTTATTCTTATTATTGAATACAGTTATCATTCTCATATTTTTCATTATCGTTAAACGTGCCACATGTGTTTTAGTTCTGAGCGATTCTCTAGCTCGCTGCTACCGGACGTAAGGCGCAGTTTTTTAACGAATGATTTAGCGACTACAGTAGGTGATTTGAATGGCTGCCTGGATTTATTGTCACCGAAAAGGGTTTCTAATTGGTTGAATGGGTGTCAAAAGAAAAATGAGGTATTATTTGATGGTAAGAGTTGGTCACGCAACAAAATAAGAAGTGAAGGGCGCGGTAAGTAGAGCGTTATCTTTCTAAATTCGAGAGGAAACCGGTTGTTTTGAAAGCAGAAAAAGACACAGCTAGGATAAGTCTACCAAGGGGAGAGGTTTTCCTTTCAATTTTATCTACAGGCTGTGGAAAAAGCATGATTTTCACCGTGTTTGCACTGCCGGTGCGAAAGCTGAACAGACCAGTCTCAAAATCAATTATTTCTCCACTAAATTGTATTAGTGCCGACCAACTTGCACAAGTAGAAGGAGTTTGTACAGCGCTTGAATGCTGCGTTTACTACAGTCTTCCAACCTTTGAAAAAGCGATAGCTGCTTCTTAACTTGCGACCTCGTGGCCTGTAAATTCTGTAGGTTAACTTAGATAAATGCGTCAACCAAAAACCAAGTTCACTACATAACATAAAAAGTTTTGTTCGCTATGTCGAGAAACTCAATGCCTTTACCTTGGAGATCAAAATAAATTTTTCGCTGAAATTTTGGTTGTTTCCCTATCAGAAGACTAGCCTCGCTAAGCAAATTATACATTCCTCGTTTTCCGAATTTTCTGTTGGTCTTAATTTTTTTTACCGCTTTAAGTGGTGTATCGCTGCGCCGTTCCGTCCGCGATCACTGCACGTGAATATTTAACAAATGATAAACACCATAGCGTACACCATTGAGTTATGGTGCGCGCAGGAGGTTGCTAAGCATGAAAGAAGCGCAAGAGTCGCGCGAGACGATAGTCGAGAGCGACTCTACCTTCTTGAGTGCTTACAAAACCTCCCAAGTGCGTCCGTAAGTGAATAGTGTACTCTGTGGCGTTTTATACATTGATACATTGTACCAAAATAGTTTTCTTTTATTTAACAAATCTTGGGTAACCAGAAAAAGCAAGCGCGTGCGGAAAACTAGTCTTTGCATTTGCTCACGTCAGCAGCGTACACTCATGGCCAAATGGTGGACGCTGAATTGACCAATCAGAGCGCGCGCCTTACTTTGGTTATGCTACAATTAAGAATTTGTTCATGCTTAGCGAGCGGGCATCCATAACTCGATATGCGCACAGCTAAAAGCATGAAAAAATTCTTTTCTAACAGAGCGACAAGAAGGATCTGTGCGAAGAAGGCTTTTTTATTGTGATAGAGTGCAAAACTCTCACATTGCGCAAAAAAAGTAAATAAACGTACCTATTGGCTGGCCAGAAACACGCCACATTTTATACTTTCGTTTGAGCGAGCGCATTTGATCTAGTTAATCAATAACTGCGAATGAAAAGCTTAGAATTAACGGGGAGAATGGAGAAAATCAAAGCTAAATGAATTCAAGTGTCACTATAAAATGTTTTCAAACTCAACGATCCGACAACTTTGCGAAACGTGTAACTTGGGAGTTTTATTCAGCTTTGCTTTCGCTGCTTGTTGGATCAGGACCTAAAAGGTCGATGCCGATAGAAAAATTGGGCAGTTCTTCGCTAGTTGCTTCCATATTTTAAAAAGAAGGAAATCTGCACTGCAGCTTAACAGGACGGCAACTCTAGCGATCTGCAGCCAAGTTAAAAAAAAAAAAAGCCCACGTCATCTTATTTACGAACAGGCGTGCGCAAATAAAGATTCTGTTCATAGCGACTCAATAAAACTAAGATGGGGCAAGCACGCGCGCTATGTTATAATTTGTTTTGGTACATGACGCGCCCATCATTTTTATAGAAAAGATTCCATTTCATTCCATTTGACTGTTCATTCAAGATGTTACTTTCGTAACGTATTTTCCTTTTTTTGTTTTGTTTTGTTTGTATAACTTGTTCATCAGTGATTTTGTAAATTTTTCTTGGGTTTATTGTTATTCATGCTGAGATTCCTGTGGTCAATGCAAGTTGCGTAATATGACCTTTGCAATCATGTGGTCGGAGACACCACATCCAACTCAGTCAAGTTGCGCCATCGGCGTTCTCGCCTTTTCTACTATCGCTGTTGTAGCTATCGTTTCTCTGAGTGATCGTTCCGTTAATTACTACCCTCGCAGGAGCAAGATCAAAATAAGTCTTCGCTACATATTTTTAGTTGTAATCGCGCCGCTATAGTTTAAGATCTATGCTCAAAAACTGCTCTTGTTTAGATTTTGTGTCTTAGCTAGCATTAGTTTACATAAGCCTTTTGTATCGCTTTGCCTTCAATTCGAACCACATAATCACCACAACCATTGCTACGACCCTGCCATCTCAGCTACATCGCAATTTGTAATCTAACCATTGTATTGGTGATTCATCGCTCCCTTCAAATAAACGTTTATGATTGATTTTCTGTGATCTGGTTACTTTGAACTGATTACGTGCGTTCGAGTACTTCAAGCTCCTAAGGCGAATCCCTAACCTACACGTGGCTTCGCTCCTGGAAAGTCACATAAGAATGCGTTACATGTCTTCTATTCCTTCAACGATGTCTTTTACCTGTAATTCTAGATCTTTGTGACATGAGCAAAGCTTTTGACTCATTACATCCGAATTTGTTACTGGCGAAGTTGAAAGCATATGGACTGTCTGACTCCGCCTTGGTATTAATGCGATCGTATTTTGATGATCGAGAAAATAGAACAAGAATTGGCAACTACACAAGTGCTTGGAAAGCTGTCAAACGAGGCTGTCCGCAAGGTTCATCCTTGGACCGCTATTGTGGAATGTGTATCAAATTAAAATGATTTATTCTACACTGCATGGCGTTAAATCTCAGTTGTCCGCCTATGCCGATGACGATCAGATATACTGCTCCAACTTGAATCTGCACACAGCAATAGATAGAATTAAGAAAGATGGGGAAGAGACATCGAGGTGGTATAAAACAAATTTTCTGCAAGGCAATTATAACAAATAACAAGCAATGGCTGTAGCAAGGGACACGCAACAAATGGAGTTAGTGATTGATGATTGCAGAATCCACTTTACCGATGCTTTCAAACTGCCAGGCGTAATTATTGATAAAGACTTGAATTTCTCGCAGCATATATCAGAGGTCTGCATAAAGACCAGCAAAATGATTGGTGTTCTACAAAGTCTAAAGAATCTAATCCCGATGAACGCAAAACTACGAAATCAATATATAAAACTGCAGTTCTACCCCATCTCACATACTGTAGCTTGGTGCGGCACTTTTGCCGTGCAAGTGACAGAAACAACTAGAGAGAATTAATGAAAGAGGTCTACGTACAGTCTTCAAAGATCGAGTCTCTACTTATAGTAACCTTCTTACACAGACTGGAATAACTAGTCTATATAACATGAGATTACCAGATATCGCTATCTTTATGTTGAAAATCAGGAATAGATTACTGCCTTACAATATACTAGAACTCTTCTCGCCATCGCCTTCGAGCTACAACCTGAGGAACTCGGACTTTCATGTTCAAAGGGTAAAAACTGTCAAATACGGAAAGCATTCCCTCAGATTTTTTGAACCATTTCTATGGTCAAAATTTAGTATGAAGGACAGAAACGAGACCTTCTTAAGAAGGTTTAAAGCAAATATAAGGAAAAAAGATGTGAGCGAATTGGTTACTGAAAACGCATGCAAAAGGTGCCACCTGTGTAACTCATAATTCATAAACAGAAAATATTATAACTAGTAGAGTTGATATATTATAAAATTGTATAGATAGTTTTTATTGCATATGTGTATTTTTAAGTATATTTTTAAGAAACATGCGCCTATTGTAAAAAAAAAGGGTTCACGCAAACCAACTTTCGTGGATCAATGTCCAAATAAAAAGAGCAATTCAACTGAGAAACAAACTATACCGCAAATACCGCCTTAGTCGGAATGACGAAACTTGGGAAAGTTATAGAGTACAAAGGAACTTAGTTACCAAACTTAAGCGAAAATCTATTAAACGGTTCTTCTTGGACTCTTCAGCTAACGCAACAACTCCTGGAGATTTTTGGAAGCGGGTAAAGCCTCTTCTACCGTCTTCTGGACAAGATAACAGCGATGGCACATGCATAATGGTTAGAGGTGCAGTTGTTAGTGATCCATCAAATCTTTTCAATAAACACCTCTCTTCACCTGTTCTTGATCGAACTGTTTTGACTAAGTCTGTTGAAGATTTCGAACATCATCCAAGTGTGACTTCAATCTCGTCGCGCAATTTCAATCTTGGATTTTCATTTCAACCTGTCAGTACGGAATACATTGGTAAATTGCTTACTGGCCTGAAAACAAGTCTTGTGGACCTGACAATATCACTCCCATGATTATTAAGCTATCTGCGTCAACAATCAAAGGGCCTTTGACTAAGCTCCTTAATTACAGCCTTGCTAACTCAACGTGGCCACAGGAATGGAAATTAAGTAATGTTACTCCAGCCTATAAAAAGGATGATAGCTCTCTTGTGGAAAACTACAGACCAATCAGTATCTTGTCGTCCATTCCCAAGATTCTTGAGAAAGTTATGTATGATCAGCCCTATGATGCTTTCAAGACCCACTTCTCTCTCAATATGTCTGGATTCTTAAGTGGGCACTCATGTTGCACTGCTCTTCTAAAAATGGTGGACGACTGGAGACTAGCCCTGGATTCTAAGAAAGTCACTGGAACTATTGCCATTGACCTTTCCAAAGCTTTTGATTCTGTGTGTCACAGTTTACTCCTAGCCAAGCTGCGTGCTTATGGTCTGAATGATGACGCCCTCAGATTCGTCCAGTCATACTTAACCGAGCGACAGCAAAGAGTTAAATTTAATTGCAAATTCTCTGATTGGCTTCCCGTTCAATGTGGTGTGCCTCAAGGTAGTCTTCTTGGTCCCTTATTTTTTAATATATATATGAATGACTTAAACTTTGCTGGCCAGATCGCTTCCTTGCGTCTATATGCCGATGACATGACAACTTATCGATCTCATCACGATATCACTTTCTTGGAAATTTTCCTGAACCATGATATTGACATCCTCCTGTCTTGGCTTTCTCGTAATTATCTTATGGTCAACAACATAAAGTCCCAAGCTATGATGATCGGAGATATTGCTTACGACCCTCAATTTATCATTGGTGACTCTAGAGTCGAGTTATCTAACTCACTCAAAATCCTTGGGGTCACAATTGACGACAAGTTAACATTTGCTGATCACATTCAGAGTGTCATAAAAAAGGTCTATGCCAAGATTGGTGCCCTTAGGAGACTCAAAAAACTTATACCTGTAGATGTCTCCCTATCACTCTACAAGGCTTACATACTTCCTCACCTGGAGTACTGTAGTCCGCTATTGCTTGGAATAAATAAAACACTGAGCTCTAAACTTGAGTCAGTCAATAAGTACGCACTCAAAACTTTGCTTAAACTCGGCAATAATGTTGATTACAATACAATCTTAGCTAAAAGCAACATGAAAACTCTAGAACATAGGCGATTTTATATTTCCTTGGTTTTACTTTTTAAATGTATGAAATGGAACGGTCCGGAATATATTAAAAACTTTTTTAAATTGCGGGAATCTAGATATAGTTTAAGGAATAAAGGTGTAAATCTAGTGCAACCAGGGTATAATAATAGATCGTATCATAATTCCTTTACATATAAAGCTAGTCACCTTTGGAACAGTTTACCTAGAGAAATTAAAACAGCATCTACGCTTAGCGATTTTTGTAGTAAACTTAAGAATTTCGATTTTAGCACTCTAGGACCAATCTGTAAATGTAATACATGTAGTTGACTTTTATTGTACGTACACATACATTGTCATTCTTATTCATATTCATCTACTGCAATATCTTTCACCGAACATAATGTTTAGACTCTTTTAACTATCAATATTAATCACCTACAATTTTACAATTATCACTCGTACTCTAAACTTATATATTTTTACCTATAAAGTTTTATGTACTTCTAATAATATACCTTTAATTATAGTTAATTTATAGTCTACCGTTTTATACATGAGCCTCTGGCTCGGGCAATTGGGCAACCATGCCTCACGTTAGACAATAAACTTTGATTGATTGATTGATTGATTGAAGTATATTGACTATTGTATATATTTGAAGAAGTTTTGAATAGTTAAATCTTATCATCTTTTAGTATTATTAATATGTATTTATAAGTAGTAGGTAATTTAAGAAGTGTCCCCGATTAGTAGGCCTGAGGGCAAGCTAGAAGATTAGACACTTAAATAAAGTTGTTGATTGATTGATTGATTGATTGATGCAAACTATTATTGATGCGCAGTGAAACTCATGCGAAAAAAATTGAGTCTCTCTTGTGTTTTACCTAAAATAACTGTGATACTGACCACCAATAAACGGTGTAGATGCTATACGATCACTATGGAAACACTCACAATAATTTTCTCATATTTCGATTATCGCCCATATCCAGAGAAGCCAAGAGAAGATCTCGAATTTAATCAAAGGACTTCCTATGGCTTATTCGATATGTAGAAGTTTCAGATTAAGTGACATGAATAATAACGATGGGAAATATTGCTATGTAAAGCAACTTTAAGAAGTAGTATGGAACATTTTAAATTAAAAATTAATATGAAAAACTCGGGACTTTATGACTACATTAATTTTTTCTAAAAAAAAAATGAAAAAATAAATAAATAAAATTATGAGGCCTACTGAGCAATAGCGCTTGATCAGGTCTGTAGGCTTTTCGAGGTTCTACTTATCAAAATTGTCACATGTCTGTTTAAAAATCGAAAAAAGTGTTTACTGCGGTGAAATCATATCTTTCGTTTTATGTCTTTCGCAAGACTGATTCATTAACGATCTGCCTATACAAAGTTTATCGGTTCCAAACTGGGGTGAAATAAGACTCAAGAAGTAGATGATTTGCTTGGAAAAACATAAGCAATTTATAACGGTGCAAACCTACAAGGTGAAGGATGCATCATCCGGCAAAAAGTATATTAAATTTTAAGATCTCAAAAAGAAGCCTTCCCTTTCGTTAAATCATTTGGTTGTTCTCCAATTGTCCTGTTTTTGTGTCGCCATAAGCTAAAATTGATTTCTGGCTAGATCTCCCGCATGGACAGCGATCGAAAGTGTCGAGCACGTTCACGAAATTCTCTCTTGCTACAAATTAAAAGGTGTACTTAGTCATTTCATAGACAAAATATGGAAACTTCACTTGGAATCAGAAGAGAACCTTCTATCCGACTTAATTTTCTTATCAAAAACTCACTAAATTGGAGGAAAGAATACTTAAAATGCAAGTGCAAGTCGGGCTGAAAAAACTCTCAGTGAGAACGACACTTGACAAAAGAGTTTACCCCATTAAAGCCATGATCTCTAAAATTGTGTTCAAAAATCTCTCAAGAAATTTGGTCAAAATGCCACAGAGATATCAATTTGAATCTTAAAAAAAAAAAAAAAATAAGATTTCTTATGTGCTTGCATTTTCGTAGAGTTTAACTAATGATTTCTTTTCTCATTTGATGCTACTTCTAATCACTGAAACAGGTACAAGAAGATTCCCTAAGGATAGAGAGTGAACGATGGAAATAACTGTCTGAGGAGAAAACTAACCAAATTAACTGTTTCAGAACAGCGTCTCCGTGACGGGCGGTAAAACATCTTTTACATATCACGGCCAAATGTGATTGGCTAAACCGTTTCTAGGAAGTGTAGTCTTAAATTGGAGTTACATCTCAGTCAACAAACTGCTGTTATAAGCTTCTTGGTGTGCTCAATAGCTCCAAAACATCGAAAGTATTTCTTTTCAGCTGGTTTTGAGTGGACATGAGAGTTTTTCTCCGCTTGTTCGTTGTCTCTGTAGTGCTTCCCCTCAGACAATTTCAGTCCTGCCCAGATGGTATTTATTAAAGCTTGCATTTGTTGATAAGAAACCTTTATTTTTCTGCTATTCATTTTCCAGCTAACCAATATACCAAAACCAAAAAGGAAACGCAAATTTTGGAGGACTGAAAGTCTCGTGCATAGAGGCCTCACTAACAAAATGGCTAGTGAAACTCGTCGTCCATTTTAATACGCTGGTATCTTTTGTTCATTCAAAATTATTTTAGATCCTTTTTCACAATATATGAAAGTGTGTTTGCAAAGTTTTTTAGTTATAACTGAACAATATCCGCAACTACTTAATTGGTCATCTATTTTACAGCTTATAGCCTCGAATTCTTTTCAGACACTCATTTGAATCCATAAAGTTCTATCAAGGTCACTCAAAATTAATGAATATTTATTCGCAAGTTCCTTCTGTTTGTCTGGTGCTTGCACGAACTAAAGTAAGAGCCTAACGTTAGCCTCGCACTTAGGGAAATAAAAATAGATATCTTAACTAGTTGGAAAATTTTTTTTCTAAACTCGAGAAATTTCCTTCCCTTTTTTGTTGTTTTTACATGCTGCTGTGGAATAAGAATCTCTCTTTGGATACGTGATTATTCGCTGGTGTAATATTTAGTTGACATCGGAAACATGTTGCCGACAGGTGTTAAATATATACCAAAACGACTTTCTAGTAATTTTTGGAACTCGGCATTCGAGGAAGACTGTTTTCTTCATAGCCCCCTTTCTGTGTTATGTATTACGCAATTTTTGGGAGCCCGATGAGTGGGTTTTTTCAAAGCTAATAAAAACGTAGAGAAAGTTGTTGAAATGCAGACAGAACAATTATGTTTCCAATAATGCAAAAGGAATACTGGCTGCGAATGAGTGGGAACATCAAAACTTCTCACTTGACGGGTGGCTAAGAGATAGATGACATGAATGTCTAAACATGAACATACTGAATTTAGTTATATTTAACAACTCTTTCTTGGAACATTCTCGCAGTTCAATTAAAATCGACGCACAATGAAGGGACAGGATGATTTTAAAGTTCAATGGCGGTTTCTAAAGCTTTTTGAATATTAATTTTCTATGGAAACGTTTTATCTCACACAAGTTTAATTTATATCGATAATGAGAAAAACAAGTTCTAGCTAAATTAAAGACATTTGTATTGTAGAGGATTTAATGGAAATTATTGCTAAATAAAGACATTTAGAAAATTGTGGCAATTTAGACTAAGTAATAACACAAAAACAAGAACAAAATGAAGTAAACAAGTTTTAACCGCAGATAAGCGAAGACTCTGCTCATCTGATGGGATGACCACGAGTTCAAAAAAGATGTTTACCATCATCACGTAGTGACATAAAACAACCCTCCATGTCCTGAGTTTCATGATTCAATAATTGTCGATGCACAATGAAGCGAAAGGAAGATCTATAGCGGTTTCAAAGGTCTTTTCAAAGCCATTCATTTCATATCTAAGAGTTTTGTCCCAAACAAATTGAATTTTTGTGGCAGATATTATCATATAGACCAGTTTTCAAGAAAAGATGCGGAACATACCAGTTAGGGTATTTTACAGTTCAGTTTGCATGTATCGGTTTGGCAAGGTATGCTTTTCTCTCTTAGGGGGGTCCTCTCGACTTCCCGTCGAAAGAAGGTTTTCTTTTTTCTTTGCCCATGAAAAGTGTTTGGTGGAACATTCAGCTTTCATAGTTTGGTTGTTCTCCAATTCTCCTGTTTTTGTGTCGCCACAAGCTAAAACTGATTTCTGGCCAGACCGCCCGTGTGGACAGCGATCAAAATAAGAGAACCTTCTTTTGGACTTAATTTGCATATCAAAAACTCACTAAATTAGAGGAAAGAATACTTAAAATGCAGGTGCAAGTCGGGCTGAAACAAAAACTCTCAGTGAGAACGACACTTGACAAAAGAGTTTACCTCATTGAAGCCATGATCTCTAAAATTGTGTTCTAAATTTCTTAAGAACTTTGGTCAAAATGCCACAGAGATATCAATTTGAATCTTAAAAAAAAAAAAAAAAAAAAAAAGATTTCTTATGTGCTTGCTTCCTTTTCGCAGAGTTTAACTAATAATTTCTTTTCTGGTTTGATGCTACTTCTAATCACTGAAACAGGTACAAGAAGAGTCCTTAAGGATAGAGGGCGAACGATGGAAATAACTGCCTGAGGAGAAAACTAACCAAATTAACTGTTTCAGAACAGCGTCTCCGTGACGGGCGATAAAACATCTTTCACATATCACGGCCAAATGTGATTGGCTAACACGTTTCTAGGAAGTGTAGCCTTAAATTGGAGTTACATCTTAGTCAACAAATTGCTGTTATAAACTACTTGGTGTACTCAATAGCTCCAAAACATCGAAAGTATTCCTTTTTGGCTGGTTTTGTGCGGACATGAGAGTTTTTCTCCACTTGTTCCTTGTCTCTGTGGTGCTTCCCCTCAGACAATTTCAGTCCTGCCCAGATGGTATGTATTGAAGCTTGCATTTGTTGATAAGAAACCTTTATTTTTCTGCTCTTCATTTTCCAGCTAAGCATAATACCAAAAACAAAAAGGAAACGCAAATTTTTAAAGACTGAAAGTCTCGTGCATAGAGGCCTCACTAACAAAATGGCTAGTGAAACTCGTCGTCCATTTTAGTACGCTGGTATCTTTTGTTCATTCAAAATTATTTTAGATCCTTTTTCACAACATATGAAAGTGTGTTTGCAAAGTTTTTTAGTTATAACTGAACAATATCCGCAACCACTTAATTGGTCATCTATTTTACAGCTTATAGCCTCGAATTCTTTTCAGACACTCATTTGAATCCATAAAGTTCTATCAAGGTTACTTAAAATTAATGACTATATTTTCGCAAATTTCTTTTGTTTGTCTGGTGCTTGCACGAACTAAAGTAAGAGCCTAACGTTAGCCTCGCACTTAGGGAAATAAAAATTGATATCTTAACTAGTTGGAAAAATTTTTTTCTAAATTCGAAAAATTTCCTTCCCTTTTTTGTTGTTTTTACATGCTGCTGTGGAATAAGAATCTCTCTTTGGATCTGTGATTATTCGCTGGTGTAATATTTAGTTGACATCGGAAACATGTTGCCGACAGGTGTTAAACATATACCAAAACGACTTTCTAGTAATTTTTGGAACTCGGCATTCGAGGAAGACTGTTTTCTTCATAGCCCCCTTTCTGTGTTATGTATTACGCAATTTTTGGGAGCCCGATGAGTGGGTTTTTTCAAAGCTAATAAAAACGTAGAGAAAGTTGTTGAAATGCAGACAGAACAATTATGTTTCCAATAATGCAAAAGGAATACTGGCTGCGAATGAGTGGGAACATCAAAACTTCTCACTTGACGGGTGGCTAAGAGATAGATGACATGGATGTCTAAACATGAACATATTGAATTTAGTTATATTTAACAACTCTTTCTTGGAACATTCTCGCTATTCAATTAAAATCGACGCACAATGAAGGGACAGGACGATTTTAAAGTTCAAGGGCGGTTTCTAAGGGTTTTTGAATATTAATTTTCTACGGACACGTTTTATCTCACACAAGTTTAATTTATATCGATAATGAGAAAAACAAAAAGAAGAAAAACAATATAAAAATCAGAATGTAAAATCAAGAATTTGTTCGTGCTTGGCGCGTGCGTATCGTGAAACGTATGCACGCTGCAGGAAGTCTGCAGAGCACAAGGGGGGCATGAGAGTTGGTTGAGCTGAGGTCATGAGATATTTCAAGACCAAAGCTTTTCCAAAGGAGCGCTAAATCTTATTCTTGGAAGCGGAAAACTAACAAATTTCCCTCGTTTACGACGCCCGCGTAGTACAATTAGCATGCTTAAATAATTTTTACCTCGTGAATTGCGCGCATGCGCAAGAGCGAGTTGTAGATATGATGTAAAGAATGGCAGTCGGTAGCTCGCTCGATTGGTCAATTCCTGTAAACGTTTTTCGAATTTAGGCTTTTAAGTGCATTTGAAAGCATTTGGCGAGTAATAGACAAATGAAATGGCAATCTTTGTTGCTAAGAATAGTGGTGGGGTGAAAAAGAAGCCAATGATAATCTTGAAAGAGTTTAAAACTATACGTTTTTCATCCGTGAATTAAAGTTTTGCCAAATCTCTCAATATACACTTATGTCTCATGCAGCGTATATTTCTTTGGTGGCGTCAATGCTTTGAATGTATATGTACAGGAAAATGATTATTGTGTTCGAAAAAGAAAAAAAAACCAAAGAAAGGAAATAAAGTGATAGTTACGTATTAAGTTTTAACTAAAAAATGAAGATGAAAGGTAAACATTGCTAAATAGTTTCGTAGGTGTGCCAAATAGGCACGCGGGTTATATTTTAAAAGGAATATGCGAATTTGTGCGTGAGTGGAGAGATCTCAAGTTTCATGGAATCTGTCAATTGGAAGCACGACGAAAATGACCAAGAAATATTTCGGGAAGACATTTTTATTCAAAACAGTTCTTCATTTGCTGATTATAAGCAAAAAACGTACGAATTTCTCTCAAGTACAAAGCCCACGCAGTAAATTTTATCTGATTAGATCGTTGATTACTTGACTTCACGGCCAGAAAATTGCGTAGCGTTCTATTGAAAATTCTGAAAAACTGTGATTTAAGGCAAAATCTTCTATCAAACTATACTTTATGAACGCGTTGTTTCTCGAACATAATATTTATCGGGCCATGGAATCGTCAAATTGTCGCTAGGCCCTGCTTGAAGTCCGAAAGTTCGGTTTTCAGTCTACGTCCACAATTCGCATCGCTTTAGATAATCGTGCTGTCGTTGACTCGAGAGCTTATTCAGTCACCTTTAAGACCTTGAAATCCATTATTTTCCAAGGAGAGTATTCTACAGCATTGCTACTTTATATTCTCAGTTCCCCAAGGTCTAACTCGATGGCAAAGGAACGAAAATTCCCACTGGAAAATTTTGAAGGTCGGCCGGGCAGACGCCATATTTTCAAATTTGATCATTTTAGTATGAACGCACAGAATAATGACCCTCTTGTACCCCTAAGGCCATGAAAATATATGCGCAAACGACGGATTCTGATTTGTTTATTGATCTCCAAACTATGGAGTAAGTTTGGAGACAAAATTTTGCTTAGTAGGGGAGGTAGGAGGGAAGCGTTCTCGCGCGAACAAATCGCGCGGTTCGGGCGGTTATGCGCAGTTAAGCAAAACGAACTGTTTTTACTTTCGCGCTGCGGATTTGATCCAACCTCTCCTTCGTAACAGGGATGGTTACTATGTTTGTGGCAGTGCCACAAGGCCATCTACAAAATGACTCACTAGACAGCATAAGCATAAAAAGAACGAAAGCATGTGATAATCTTATGCATACATGCTTATTCTTATGTCCGAGCGTCCCATCCAGCGTATAAGCTTTTGTATGCTTAACCCATGCTTAGTTTTACATAAACTTGAATTCCTTTGTTCTTTTCGGGGGGAATCGGTCGGTCAAAAGATTCTCGGTGCGTAATTTAAAATTGTCAACTGCTTTCTCGTTGTCTGCACCCGCAAATAAAGATTCGAAGTTGTTTTCCGAAACCTCAATTGAGGTGCCGCCACTAAAACTGATTTGAGTAACAAACAGTTCTGACTCTGAATCGCTCAACATTGCTATCCTGTTCCCAGCATTCACTACGGACAAGACGACCAACTAATTCGAAATGCGACTTTAAAAAACTAACATATAATGAAAAAGCCGAGAAACCTGTGAATCCCACTAATGCCAGTATGGAGTGTTAAAAAAACAAAACAAACATGAACAATAGAGCCATTTTTCTTCAGTGTATTTTTGCATCCCTTGGGGAATCCTCGCACATGTAAAAAATGCCATTTATCGGCCTTCAGCTCGTGGTTATGTGATTTATTCCCCTCGTGCGTTTCCCTCGGGCAACGCACGAGGGAAATAAATCACATAACCACGAGCTGAAGGCCGATAACCCTTACTTACATCGCAAGTAAATACCAAGCTTAATATTGCAACGATAGTTTATCGATAAACAAAACAGCGCCATTTTGAACTTTCTTTCCACAAACCTTTACAGTTAAATCTGGAACAGTGATTGTCTTATACTAACTCCTACCCAGACCATATTTTCTGTCTTTGACGCCTAAATTAATTTTACATCATATTCCTCAAAACGTTCATTTACCAGTCCAACACTTCTTAGAACGATTCATATCCTAGTGTGGAAATCAAACATCACTTTCTATTGACGACATTGTATGGTTTTCCAATTCACAAGTTGGCTCACAGAGCCTTTGATTTGCTAGAATTTATGACGAGAATGTGTAGCTTTGAGTTAAAAATTCTGAAAGATTTTAAGAAAAAAAATAAGTAAATCAACAGTGCTCAAATAATCCTTGTTACGGCCATAACTCGTATCGCGTTTAGGAATTAGATATTTTTAGCCCCAAAGCTATTTTCGTTTAGGCGAGGAAAATGTGATTTGAAAAAATGTACGCAAGTTGAAAGTTCATAATTGAAACTTCTTGCCTCTTTTATCTTTGAACATTAATGGCAAGTATTTAGTTTTCTGAAGACAAATTTTCTTTGGAATTTGGGCTCGTCAAAGTTACACTTTTTCAATTTTCGGTATCATTTTTAACAACTGTGAAACTATGTGTTTCAGGTGTCCCGCAAAAAGTAATTAGATGAAAAAAAAATTATTTGATGAATATAAGCTGGGGCAGCAGAGGTGATCATGAAAATGATTTGCATTTATATAAAAGAAAGAAAAAATACATTTTCTGTCTTTTGGAGGTCATGCGATCCTTTTCTAGAGATCTATTTGGCTCGAAAAAACTAAAGAATTTATATAATTTGATGTTGGCATTTTACTGAGTATGTCATAGTTATCAATATAAGTCCCAAGCGCTCGAAAAGCGAGTTTAATTAACAACGGCTGCGACCTTTAGAATTCATGACCCATATCGCTATTTAACATTTAATGATTTCAATTTTTAGATCAATGCCGTATATTAGCATTTCCACAGACTCTGTTCTTTGTGGGAAAACGTCTTGTTAACCACACCGTAAGAAATACTAGTGTGATTGACAGGGACACGTGTGAATATCGTTGCTACCTGGACTATGACTGCGTCAGTGTTAACTTTTATTTTGGAGAAAATGGAGCAGAAGAACACAACTGTGAACTGAATAACTCAACGGCTAAAGAGCATGATAAAGATCTGGTGGAAGCAGCGAACTATGTGTACCATGGAACTAAGGTACATGGACGAGCTGTTAATTGCACCTCTCTCTCTTCTAGCGATTCATGAGAGCAGAGGGGTACTTTCGTCCATTATTTGTTATTCTTAAACAATTTTAGGCAAGTGCTTTCATAAATAAGCAGTTACCAAGAACAAAAATCCTTTGAGTGCCTTGTGGACACCCAACTCTATTAACAAAAGTATGTAATTTGTCAGTTTGGAACCATGCGTCACCGGCCTTGAGTAAACTGGCAATTGATCGCTTTCTTTGTTTTAATAAAGAAAGCACAACCATGCCTCTTACATGATAATTCTCGTAGGCAAAAATAAATGGGTCATTTTAAGGCATTACCGCAAAAGTTTTTATTCAATTGGTTTTTCGAAGCTTGAATATACTACGTTTAAATCTAATCGAAATAATTAAATCCATTTCATGGCTCAGGAGAAGATCACAACGATGGATATAACGATATAGCCGACCTATGACTGGGGTTACTAAGTGCTGTTCTTAGGAACGACACTGTACTCTTTAATTCCTGTCTAAAGACGCCCCTTCACGATTTTTTTTTTGTGCGCTCACGTTCTCTTGGCAACTACCTGTGACATCCCATTTTTTTTCCTTTTAAGAACTTTTGCGCTCAATCTCCATGCAAAAACAACGGCACCTGCTACTCGGGATTTACAAGACAACGATTTCGATGTTTATGTGCGTCTGGATTTACTGGCCACGATTGTGACGTGGGTAAGACTTGAATTGATAGAAATTAATTTTGTATTTAATCGCAACACAGTGGGTGGTTTAAGATTCAAAGTCGGCTGTACTTCTTTCACTTGTTAACAGTGACCTAATGCCGAAGAAAAGGGGTTTAGGGGCGCAATATCCAATTTCTTTTTCTTTTTCTAATTTCTGGGTATTGTGTCTTGTTTAGGGGGAACAGGAAGGAGCTGTAACCAGCTCCGTTACTTGTAAAATTCGTTTTCTTTTTTAAAGATCGTCCTGCCTTTTTCAAGTTGCAGCCTCGGGTGCACTCATGTATTATTCCCTAGATATCCCTCGGTGGAGTCTTTTGATATCAATAAGAACTCAAGCCACCTCCATTAGGACCAGTCTATTTCAGGCATTCAGTGGAAAAGTAGAGCAATGGATTTGAACTCTCCTATCCAGAACACGATGCTTTGTCGTATCAGCGCGATAAAACCTTTAGAACTGGGCGAAATTGTTGGAGGCGCGGTGGCCTTATAGTTGTTGCGCTCGACTCCGGATAGAGTGGTCCGGGATCGAGCCCCGGCCGGAGATATTGTGTTGTGTTCTTAGGCTAGACACTTTACTCTCACAGTGCCTCTCTTCGCTCAGGTTTTTAATTAAAAATGGATACCGGCAAATTTAATGCTAGGGGGTAACCCTGCGATAGTCTAGCATCCCATCCAAGGGGGAGTAGAAATACTCCTAGTCGCTTCGTGTTACAGACACCGAAGTTAAGCACCGGCATGATGGGCCACTTGGCTGACTGGCCAAATTAATGCACCATAAATGGTAACCTGATATGATTCGGAAGATGATGGTCCAGTAGAATAATGGCTTAATGGATGACTGAGTGCTTTTTTATCAACGCTGAAAATCATAAAAACTCTGCACATCATGCACAACAGCTTTAAAAGTTTTATTCAATCCTCACGTGTTTTTGAGATAGATTTGATGATCTAGGACTCACCTATCTCACTCGTTTGTTATGGGACTAAGAAGAGCCTGGGCTGCACCTAAGAAATTCTTAACAGCGGCAATTCTTCTAAATCACCACATTTAAGGACCATGTGAGTGCAACGCGCATGCGCAAGATCAGTGCACGTTAGCTTGCCAGCAATATTGGTCACGTACGTTCGAATCAGGCGTGAAAAAATGTCAAATATTGAACATATTGAGGATTACGCCTTAAAAAGCTCTTCTAAAAAGAAGGCAAAGAAGCTCCCTCATGGCGGGAACGAGGTTCCCAGGTCAGAGGGTACTAGTGGTGTAGAAAACACTACTTCAAACGGTTTGTCGGAAAACGCGCCCGAAAATGACATAACACAACAGAGTGAGCTGTCAATATTTGGCAGTATGCTAACGAATTCTATGCTTACTCTCCAAACAACTTTGACTCAGCAATTTGAAAAACTGCAAAATACTATTGAAAGAACTTGGTCCACAGAGGAAAATAATCTGTTGGCGAGCTCCGAGGGAGAATACAGGAGTGAGAGTGACAATGAAAATGGCGATAAAACTAACGATCGCCCTCGGTGCGACGAGCCTCGGCCAAAACGCCAAAGAGTTGCCTCCCCATCACAAATATCTGTCTTGTCAGACGATGTGACAGAAACCGCTGCAAAACGGTCGAAAAACGTAGATAAAAAATGTAATGTACTCGACGCAATTGCTCAACGCCTCACAGAGACAGAGCCGACCGACGTTGCTGTCAACGAAAAACTTGCTACAATCGTGAACGGACTCATGTTGAAATTGAAAAAACCTGAAGAATCAAAGCTCAAAGGAGAAGGGGAAAATATCCTCCGACCACAAAACTGCGAAAGTTTGGTCGTCACAAAAGTGGACGAGCTTATTTGGAACAGACTGAGGCCGAACACGAGGTCCTTTGACTCGAGGGTACAAACAGCCCAAGGCATGTTGATCAAAGGTGTCATTGAGGTCACCAAAATGCTCAATGAAATGCTGGACCTGAAGTCCAAAGCAAATGACGTGTCAGTGAATGATAGTATAGATTATGAGAGCAAACTTAACCAGCTGATCGACAAAGGAATGTCAGCTATAGAAATGCTTAGCTACGCAAATTTCGAGATCAACATGAGACGATGATAGTGTATAAAACCCGACCTCAATGAAGACTACCAAACCTCGCTTTTCTCCTCGTCAGTCCCTGTGAACAACTTCCTATTCATCTGATGTAGAAAACTTACCGTCATCTCGAGGTAAAATACTGAATTCTTTTCGCACAAAGGCAAAAGAGATTAAAAAAAAAAGAAAAAAAAAAAGAAAAACCGGGTTGCTCAACTTAATTCCTAGTCATCCACGATATTTATTTGTCCAAAAAGTTACGTTGACATTCCTAATACTTACAGATATCGATGAGTGCGGTAATGGAAGCCATGCTTGTAATATGAAAGCCAACTGTACCAACACTAAGGGCTCTTATAATTGCACATGCAAGGATGGATACAGTGGAGATGGATGGTCATGCGAAGGTAATTCGGATTAGCCTCAAAAGCCGAAACTATATAATAACTATCGTCTTAGTAGATGTTACTTCTTGAATTTTTGAATGCTGTTCCATCTATGAGATGAAAATGGCAATATACCGATGGCAAGTCATGTGGACACTTCTCTAGCTAGCATTTATTTTACGAAACTCCCCGAAGTCGCCTATTTTTTTTTTTTTTTTATATCACGGCTGATATACTTTTCAGCGATATAGTTTTGTTCGTTTATTCCTTTGTTTGTTTGGTTTTTTGGGCTTTATTGCTTCTATTGAATTGCCCCGACATCTCTTTTACTTTCAGATATCGACGAGTGCAGTAACGGAGACCATCTCTGTGACGTCAATGCGAACTGTATCAACACTGACGGTTCCTACAACTGCACCTGCAGGGAAGAATACATCGGAGATGGACAGTCATGCCAAGGTACGAGCGAATAATGAATCAGAAATATGACTTCGATCGCACGCTACATCATAGTAGCCTTAGCATTAAACAAAGCATCGTTAGCAGGAACTATTATCCCATTAAGTGCTATGTGCTGCATTTTAAGCAGCCTTACCCATGCATGTTTAACCAAGGGTTCACCATGATCTACATTTTGCCTGTTTCAGAGCCATTATAGTGGTGGGTTAAAAATAATTGTGATGAAATGTTCGTTTACAATATCTAACTCGTAAAACACAAAAAGGAGAAACCATTGTTTTATCTTTTGCAATGATTAATACAATCGCACGACTGAGATTCTTTGTCCACTTTAAAGCAACAAAAATGAAAAAAGTGCAAAATATATTAGTGGTGTCTCAAATATTGACGAATGTAAAGGAAATCACTCTTGTCACCTTAATGCTACCTACGCGAACGGCAACGGATCGTACGTTTTTACTTGTAAGCCCGAATGTACTGGAAATGGACGCAATTGTACAGGTATTTAATGTATTACATTTGTGAACCATCACATTCGAGAGAAAAGTAATACCATACGTGCCCAAAGTGTATACTTATCATATCATACTTTCCAGATAGAAAAGGAAACACATGTGGGCCTGTTGGTGTGGCAGACAACAACACAATTCCAGATGCCAGAATGTCAGCAAGCAGTGTGTTTTTTATCAAAGGTGATCTTTATGCTTCATACTTCGGCCGACTGAATGAAACCAGGGGACGAGGAGGGTGGTGTCCTAAGACTAAATCTGATAGAACCGACTACCTTCAAGTAGATATGGGTTCAGTGCTGTCTGTTTGTGCTGTGGCTACTCAAGGAGGAGAGGAAATTTTGGAATGGACTACCAGCTATAAACTGCACCTATCCATTGACGGTTCAACTTGGAACACCTACGAGGAGACGAATAAGACAAAGGTTTGGAAGTACCAGTAAATAAAGCGTTGATTTGATCAACAACTATTAGTAATGGTTATAGGGCAAGGGGAATCCAACTTGGTCCGTTAATAACGTGGGTGAGTTACAACATTGTATCACTGCAAGCAAGAGTGTGATTTGCTGTTTTCACGAGTACAGTATGCATATGGTTATTTTACGGTGGGACAGAAAGTCATGTGACCAGTGAACCAGAAATATTGCACAGTTGGAGAAACAAAATAGCCATCTGTTAAATGCATTAAAAAAGAACCACATGTCTAAAAGGTTTGGAAAGCACTACAATTGACATTTTTTAGTAAAAATCAAAGAGTTTGTGGCGAATACGGATAGTTTGCAAGCAGATATAAAGCTAAGGAATTCGTGCCATCTTTAACATTTTCTATGAGTATAGGAGGGTGTATAAACGAGCGATCAAAACAAGAAAAGTGACAGAAAATTTTACACCGTTTAGAAAATTCCGGCCGCAACAAAAAAGCACAACATTATGTTAATGATGTGAGCTGTTGAGACATGGTCAGATGCCCCCTCCATCCCCTCCCTTCCCTCCTTCACCTACAAGTACCTCCTTGTTTAAATGGAATTTAGAATTGGTGGACTACAACAAGGTGGTCAGTTTCTTTCTTTTTTTTTTTTTTTTTTTCGGTTTTCTCTATTCCAGGTCTTTCAAGGAAACTCAGATAGAACAAGCATCGTGAGGCATTCACTTGGAACTGACTTCAAAGCCAGATATGTTCGGTTTTATCCTGTCTCACACCATCATTATCCCTGTTTGAGGGTGGAAATATACGTGCTTAAGTAATGTATGAAAGAGTTCTATTGGAAAAAAAGTGTGTACGCATGGCGTACAGTAGGAAAATAAGCATCACCAAAAAACTAAAGAAACTTTTTAAATCTAATCTCTACACACCTTTCGCTGCAGCATAATAAAACAGTTACACAGGATAAACGTGAAGTGGAAAAGGTATTCCAGAACTGTGTTGAAAGTTGTGTTTAGTCACTGTCGCTTATTAATTCTGCATTATCGTTGCTACCGGTGTGAGTTTTCTCAATTTTCCGATAAGTCGATAGCTTATGCAAACAATATCAGAAGATACAGAGGAATCGAGAGTAAACGCGAATACCTGCAACTTAAAGGCGGAGTAGTAAGTCCAGCCAATAACAAAACAGATCTGTGGCAGAGTAACGCCATCTTGGAGCATTAATGCATCAACAACAGTGCTCTAAGACATATCAGTGACAAGTCATTATACCACAACATTAGCGACGAGTAGCTATTCAAACGTCGTTGCCTGATGAAGACAAGCAGCACTTAAGCATTGGTAGAGTCGCAATTTGCCCTGGATAGCATGTCTCCACAAATAATATATGATCTTTATAATGAGAAAAAAGGTTGCACTTAACGTTCATTTACTATCTAAGATCAGCTTCTCGAAGCACTTGGTAATAATTAATGAATTAAAACGTATCAGATGACATGCGAAATTCCCATGGAGAAAGGTAGAGGGTGGTGGTATATATGCTAATTAATATGTACTTTGAAAGGTTTTGCACCATTTCGTCTGGAATCACTTGTGATGATTATCTTAGAAATAGAAATATCGCAACAAACGAAAACCGAGAACAACTTTCAAACTAAGTTAAGTTATAACTTTTGCAGGGATAACTCTTGGGTCGACAATTATAAATAATGTCAAATAAGATAATAAAAAGGAAAACGACAAAAGAAGAAACAAACAAAGGAGAGAAAAAGAGAAAAAGAGAAAATACGAACCGCCTCCCGGTTAGCTCAATGGGTAGAGCGCCGGACTGTTGTGCGGGAGGTCGTGAGTTCAAATCCGGCCGGACCAACACGCAGGGTCTTTAAATAACTGAGAAGAAAGTGCTGCTTTTGTAATAATATCTGCAAATGGTTAGACTTTCTAGTCTTCTCGGATAGGGACGATAAATGGAGGTCCCGTCTCACAAGGCCCTTGTATGTGATAAAAATATGTGGGACGTTAAAGAACCTACACACTGTTCGAAAAGAGTAGGGCACGTAGTGCCTGGTGTTGTGGTCTATCTTTGTGTAGTGTCTATCAAATTGATGGGGGGGGGGGGGTACTGCGCCTTTGAATATTGTATAGAATGTGCGCAATGAAAAAAAGGAATTCATTCATCAACCCCCGGCCTGAAACCTGATGTTTCTTTTAGCAACAACGGCCCTGCATAGTAGCATGCAAATTGAATTAGAAATCTTCAAATCTATCAGTAATATAATCATTATGATTGGTAGCTAATTCTCAAATCGCCAACACAATAATTTAGATTTAATTCACTTCAAATCTTCATGAAAATGAACCTTACATGATGCAGGCCAGAGAAATCGGGATAAAACTGTGCATAACTTGGGAATACTTAGAACCTGATGCGATTGTAATTTAGAATAGTAGTCTGTTTTAAAACGATGATCCTTCAAGCTGGGTTGATCTTGAATATCGCTGTTAGAAAATATACCACCAGGGCATACATGTATTAAAACACTAAAGGTAATGTTAGTTTCTTCAAGTTGCTTTTGTGTTGCACATAGGTCAATGTAAGTAACATAAGTATTGTTAACAATGCTAGTTTTGTTTGTATATTTTAGATTAAAAACCTATTAAAGAGAATTACTGGACTTCATCAGGAATCATCGTGGAATATAAACTTTAAATATAACTTTAATTTTTTTCAGTTTTGCGTCGAAATTGATTGGTTACCCATTACAGGTCAAATTCTCGCCGGGAAAGCGTAAAATTATCCATAGGTCTGTCAAGGTAAAGCGAAAGGACTCCATGAGCAAGTGAAGAAGAGGCGTTTAGCTTCAAATGTGAAATTAATTAAAGTTAACAATGAAAATATTTCCAGGCGCGAGGATCCGTGCTGCTTGCGCGTTAACAGTGTTAAATTAGGACTCTCTCGCAAAATTTAATCTTTAGAAATAACTACGCAATCGTAGTATAAATGGCAATTTTCACAGTTGTATAATGATTCGGTGACGGGAACGGCCTAGCTAAGCCCAGATGTGTCATGACATTTGAGGATAGCCTGATTATACTGCGTGACGTGACTACCAAGTAATTTGCGTTGTACCCGGCATGTTTTAACCATGATCTATAGGATTGGGACACAAAAAGGGCTCTTATCTGTTCTGCTAAGACAATGCCAAAGTTAAATTGTGACAGCTAAATACTCTGATCAGACCTTTGACTCTGAGTCACGGACCAGTCAGCATGGAGGCCGGTGAGCTACTCGGCAAGGAACTTGTTTTCATTCAGGATATTAAAGTGGCTGAAGTTACTTT